>NC_060278.1:97994683-98095961 GCF_021613505.1 Equus quagga
AGCATTTCTCAGAGATTCAGAGCGTGCTGCTGTCACTGTAAGTTCCACAGGTATTAACGCATTTACTCTTCAACCCCCTCTGAGGTAGGACTGTTGTCACCCCCATTTCAGAGGGAGAAAAGGAGGCCCCAGGGAGTCAAGTCACCTGCCCAGGTCTCAGTGCGGCAAAGCGGCAGGGCTGGGATCTGAACCCAGGGAGTCGGGCTTCAGAGTCCACAGCTTCCACCCCACCCGTAGGGGTTGCTGGTGTCTTCCCATCATCATCTGACTTGATTCTCTCTTATCTCCTGAATCATGCAAGGCGCAGGACACCCAGCAAGTGCTCCATTATTATTTATAATTAATTACTTATGATTATGTAATTTATAATTATGGTTAATCAATTATAACTGACTGACTTAACGAGCCAAGGAATAAATGAGTGAATGAACAAATGAATGAATGGTGGAATATATTTCCTTCTTCTACTCACTCTGCTCCTGGGCTATTCCAAAGGCACTGGGCAGAACAAACTGATAACATGAGGTCCAGGGCAGCCCTGGCCTTGCAGCCCACAAGCAGCAGTGTGTTGCCAAGAGGTGGATTCAGAAATGACAGAACAGTGTACCCGGGTTCAATACACGCCACCTCGGGGCAACCCCCAATGAAAAGCCTCAGCTTCAGCTCCCACATCCAGGGAAACAGCAGGACAACTCGCCCACACAAAACTCCAAATCGCCAGTGAACATCAAAAATAGTCCATCACCGCTTGTCATCAAAGAAACGCAAACCAAAATCACAGTGAGATGCCACTGTTTTTACTCATCACATTAAAACAGAGATATGTGTATTTTTAAAACCAGAACTTCCAATGCTGCAAAGGACACAGAAAAACTCCCACACTCGTCCACTCCTGGTTACTGTATAGGCTGCTACAGCTTCTCCAGAAGACAATCGGGAAATAACTACCTAAAGCCGGGGCCGTGTTGACAGCCTCGGACCTATAGCTGCTATTCTAACAACTGTACTAAGGCAATCATCAGAACAGCCATGATAGATGCTGTTCGTCCTGTGTGCTTAATTACCCGGGAAAACACTCAAACTAAGTGAAAAATGTAGATTACAAAACTGTCTATATAAGTATGTAGGCACGGACATATCCTAAGATATCCAAATGTTTTCTTTACGAATGAATGAAAGTGCACAGACAGGCTGAAGGCCATTCCAACTCGGTGTTTTACTTGTACAATGTGGGGTCTAATAAAGAAAGGCTCCTTCGTACCATCTGTGCCACCAGCCTGTCCCACAACCACTAGAGCCTCAGGGCACACAGCCCGGGTGGTTCATTTCATCCACACCATCGAAACGCGGGCAAGAGGACAGACTCTCCAGGACAGCTGAGTCACTTTACAGTCAGGACCTTTCCCCCAAATAATGTCCAAACCCAAACAGCTTCTGCAAGAAGCCTGAAAAATTTCCATCTCCCTTAAATCAAGGCTAAGGTAAGGGTGTTTTATAACATACTGGGGTCCCTTCTTGGTTACTTTCACTTTCCTTGAAGAGAGGGGATGCTGTCTGAGCCTCAAGAAATCCCGGCATCACCACGGCGACCCGCTGGGAGATTCTGCGAATGGAAATTCCAGCCACCACAACCTCTTACCCTGGACACATTTAAAACAGGACAGTGGGAAACACATACCTCATGCTCACAGATTTTGATGACTACCTTCGCTATTTGCGTCAATTTGTGATTTCCTAAGGGAACAAGAAAACAGGATTAACTGAAATGGAAAGACCCAGCCTTGGGACTATACTTTCTCTAACAACCTTTTCACTTGCTTTTCCCCAGGATCAAGCTTTTAAAGGCTAAAAACCAAAGGATTCTGGCTTCTAATATTGGTTCAAATTATGTGACTCATCCCAAAAATGTTGACCAATCTTTGGTGTCAAAATGTCGTCATCTCTGAAACAGAGCAATTCGTGTGGGCTGACCTACAGTTCATGGTTTAACATTTGAAAGACGCTTTCACATTCTAAAGGCTCAAATTAGCAGAAATGAGCCTTATTCTATCCATTGTCCCAAACTCCTACCCAAGAAGGGAAAGGGGAAAGAAGACATTTAATAGAGTAGCTCTGGTGTACCCAGTGCTTCGAAATACATTTTCTTGTGAACTCCTCAAGAAGCCACAGGAGGAAGCAGGTATAAATGCTCCCATTTCATTAATGAGTAAGCCAAGGCTCGAAGAGTCATCGCTTTTGAGACCACTTAGCTAATGAGTTGAGGAAGTGACCCCAGATCTAACCCTAAATCCCTCACCTTTGCACTAAACCAGAGGAGAAGATGGTCCAAAAGCCAGACTTTCTTCAAAAGCTATTTTAAGAAATTATGAATTTGTTGGCAAGATTTCACATACACACACACAAATATCTAGATTTCTGGCTTACCTTGAACACCCAGATCTGATAACTATGAATCCAACAAACCACTGGAGCGTCTAGTGGCGACCCCTCCAGACCAGGTAGGAGTTCCCCGCCCTGCACCATCTCTAGCTCTCCCCATGGCCAATGGACATCCTGGCTCCTGCTGATGTTTTCTTGCACCTGACCTCGTTCACCTGTTCATACGATCTGACAGGCTTTGCTGTATTTTTGAGTTTATAATCTTCACACGAATTCTCAATGCCTAGTGACTCTCTCCCCTCCCCGAACCCCTAGCCCTGCCACTGAGTTCACAATGCAAAACATCTATTTCAGCAAACATCTATCCATTCATACAACTTTCCTTAAACACTAGCTAAGTCTGTGCTAGACCCAAGGGTATGCAGGGAACAAAACACGGTGTCTGCCCTCAAAGAGCTTACATCCTGGTGAGCAACTCAAACAAATAAAAACAGTACCCTCCAGAATGTATGATAAGTGCTGCCATGGGAAGTACAGGTACTGTGAGAGCCCCAAGCAGGAGCACATACTATGGCCTGGGTCACAAGGGAAGGCTCCTCAGAGGACGGACAGGCTGAGAGAGAAGGATAAGGAAAAGTCACCAAGGCAAAGAAGGAAAGAGTGTTCCAGCAGGAGACAAGAGGAGGAAAAGATGACAGGAACAGGATGGGGCAGGACACTGAAAGATCCACCTGGCCAGAAGGTAGACAGAGGATTGTGGGAGAATCTGGGGCAATGGGAAAGGTGCCAAGAGAGATTTTAATGGAAATCTTCCTCCATTCTGTCCAGATAGCTCTATCCTCTAAATCCATGAAAAGACAACTGACAAAACTTTATCGAGAATACAAAGAAATCCGGCAACTCAATAATGAAAACACAGGGGCCAGCCCAGTGGCGCAGCAGTTAAGTTCACATGTTCCACTTTGGCGGCCCGGGTTCACTGGTTCGGATCCCAGGTGCGGACATGTCACCGCTTGGCAAGCCATGCTGTGGCAGGCGTCCCACATATAAAATGGAGGAAGATGGGCACGGATGTTAGCTCAGGGCCAGTCTTCCTCAGCAAAAAGAGGAGGATAGGCAGCAGATGTTAGCTCAGGGCTAATCTCGCTCAAAAAAACAAAAATAATAATAATGAAGACACAAACAACTCAATTTTTTTAAATGAATAAAATATCTAAATAGGTATTTTACCAAAAAAGATACACAAATGACTAATAAGCACATGAAAAGATGCTCAATACCATTAGTCACTAGAGAAGGGCAAATTAAAACCACCATGACATAATATTTCATATCATCAAGAATGGCAAAAATTAAAAAGACAGACAACATCAAGTATTGGCAAGAATGGAGAATAAGTCAGACTCTCACATACACTGCTGGGAAAAGTGTAAAACGATACAACTACTTTGCAAAACAGTTTGGCAAAATTCCCCATGAAGTTAAATATAAACCTACTCAATGATCCAGGAATGTCACTCGTAGGTATTTACCCAAGAGAAAAGAAAACACGTCCACACAAAGACATGTACAAGAATGTTCACAGTGACTTTAGTCTTAACAGCCAAAAGCTAAAACAACCCAAATGTCCATCAGCATCAATAAGGTGAATGGATAAATAAATTGTATGTTGACACAAAAAATCACTCAACAATACAAAGAAACAAACCACATGACACACATTAGTGGATGAATCCCAAAGATACTATGCCGCGGGACAGTAGCCAGACACGAGAGTATAACCTCCGACTCCATTTATATGAAATTCTAGACTATGTGAAAGTCATCTACAGTAAAAGAAAACAGGAGTTCCTTTTAACGGTGGTAGATTTGCTGGAAAGGGCAAGTAGGAATATACTGGGTGATGGAAAGTTCTAGATCTTATTTGGGTTTGTGATTATATAGGTGGTTACACATATGTCAAATTCATGGAATGTACATGTAAAATCTGAGCCTTTTATCGTACGTAATTATTCCTCCATTAAAATAAAGTTTTTGAAAAGGACAGGCAGCAGTGCCATACGGCCGAAAGCCACTGTGGATGTCAGCTTATACCTTAAAATGCACACAGCACTGCCCCTATTCACACACATTAGCCATCTATACACAGCTATTCTCAGCTATTGGCCCTGATGCATGAAAACAGAGCCTGATTTTTTATGAAGGCTGGGAAAACGGGCAATACACACAGCATCTTTTTAGGAGTCATTGCAGCCACTCACCCCCGTTATAAATGATGCAGTTGTGCAAAATCCACTTTGCATCAGCCAGAAAAGCTTCTGTGCAGCCATACATTTTCTTTTTAGCGTTCTGGGGAGAAAAGGGAGAGCATAACCATCAGTGAATCTATACAAGCCACAGCCCATCACACCTGCGTCCCCCACATAATTTTCTTAGCAGTCATTTGCCAAATTAATTAATGCTTTTATTCGTTTCCCAAGATGCTATTGTATTTGAGATCTCTAACTATAAAAAGGCACTCGTTGAATTCATCACACTAACTTGAGTTTTCTCATCTTACAGCAGCTATCATTTATCAAGCAGCTTATTCCAAGGAGCCAGGATATTATATGTATTTATGTGTTTACTATTATTTCTAATGGTCTCACATAAGCCGCATGATTAAGAACTCAGCGAAGCAGCTATTATCATTCCCACTTGACAGACAGGGAAATTGAGGTATGGGAATGTTAAGGAACTGATCCGAAGTTCCAAATCTATTCACTTATGGAGCCAGGATTCCAACCCTGTCTTTTTTAAATGTCTTCTTTTTTGAACACCCTAAGGGTGCATGCAACTTTCCAAAGCAGGTCAGATTTACTGTTCAGGGGTCATCCGTGCAGACAATAGGAAATAATGTTTTCTCCTCATCCACAATTTTCTCGATCCACGTTTTGATGCCAACAATTTGAAAACTGGCACCAGGACGACATGCACAATCTGAAGGGTTACAAGTGCAAACTTTCAGCGTGGAATTTTAGCATGAGTTTTTAAAACACCTTCAAGCATTAAAGAAATATCCTTATCAGTAGCCTAAGCCACATCTTTATTACTAATCTGGAGGTGTCCCAGATACTTCATTTTCTCATCTTCCTTCCTGCTGCTCTCATTAGCACCTCCAGAAGAAAGAGAAGAGGAGGTAAGGCTCAAATCAATCAAATCCCTAATTCTTAGAAGCTACAACTTTTTCAGGTAAAAAGCTGGAATCACTAGCAGTAAGTGGAGCCAAGCAGTGGATTCCAACTCTCCATTGCAATCCTCGGAAGAATGTTACAGGAGAAAGGGGTCAAGAGTCCTTCCATCCAAATGAAAATGGTGCAGGGGAAAGGCAGAGAAACCATCTAACTTGAGATGGGGCAGAGGAAGTGAGAGAGGGTCTTTAGGCATCTCGACAATTGTGGGCTCCTCGATGGAGGCCAACCTTTTCCAAGGTACAAAGGTCCATAGGATGGAAGATGTACTCCGCGTAGTCGGGATGCTGTTCCAAGGGAACAGGCTTCTGGAACGCATCTGTCTATAAAAGAGAGAAAAGATGCACACACACAGGCACAAACCCATCATTACTATGCAAGACAAGGTGTTAATACCAACAAAATACTGGAGAAATGGAGACCACTTTTCAGACAATCCAGTTCTAAAGGTTTCCAAAAAAGAATGACCCTGGGGGAGCCGGCCTGGTGGTGCAGTGGTTAAGTTCACGTGCCCCGCTTTGGCAACCTGGGGTCGTGGGTTCAGAAACCAGGCATGGACCTAACATACCACTCATCAAGCCACACTGTGGCGGCTTCCCACATATAAAATAGAGGAAGATTGGCACAAATGTTAGCAACAATCTTCCTCAAGCAAAAAGAGGAAGATTGGTAACAGATGTTAGCTCAGCACCAATCTTCCTTGCAAAAAGAAAAAAAGAAAAAGAAAAAGAATGACCTTGGGGAGCTCCAGATTGAATCACCTTCTAATTCAGCCTGGTTATCAATAATCATGGGGGTATTCTGGTTTTATTTGTTTTGTTTTCAATAAATATCCAAACAACAGGTCCTGTCCTCTTACATGAAGATGAACAAGAATAAAACACTATCCGTCACTTTAGACCCGAACTCTGAACGAGCCTTATTTACACTGCAAACGCCCGTAATCAAAGCCGACTGAGGGTGAAATTTGGCTCCTTCTAGAGATGACACAGCAAGTAAAGTTCCGCTAAGTGCCAAGACAATTTACCCCATGGGGAAAAATTTTAGACAGTGAGATTTTCCTCTTCCTTTGAGAAGGCAAATTACCTTCAACACAGGGACTGTGTAAAATGTTTTCATTTGGATCCATGGTTTTAGTTTAGTTTTGTTTTGTTTTTTTCCTTTCCTCCCTCTCCCCACAGGCCCCCAGTACATAGTTGTATATTCTAGTTGTAAGCCCTTCTAGTTCTGCTATGTGGGACGCCGCCTCTGCATGGCATGATGAGCGGTGCCATGTCCGAACCCAAGATCCAAACCGGTAAAACCCCGGGCCGCCAAAGCGGGGCACGCAAACTTAACCACTCGGCCACGGGGCTGGGCCCCTGGATCCATGTTCTTAAGTCCTACTTGAACAAGCTCAAAATGCAAGGCCTGGTCTCTTGACGGGTGGTGTTCACTTATCAATAAAAATATCTAGAAGATTTAATTAAACTTCAAATTATACTCAAGCAAGGCATTTGACGGGGTCACCGTGTACAGTCATCAGAGCCTTCTTTCATGCAGCATGAAAGTGTGGCCATTTTAAGTTAAAAAGATGCTTCAACAAAATCCACAACTTTCTGCCCCGGTTGATTTCCTATCAATTTATATGAGAAATTAATGCCTTCTTTGATTTTTTCCTTTTGCTTTATAATTCTGCAGTGTGGACCAGACTACGTGTATATTCTTTTTGTCAACAGGCTAAGTGCTAGCTGCTGGCGACTATCAAAAACAGGAAATAATTCCTTATCACTCAACACCAAAATGACCCCACAGTAAAAAAAATTGTAATTTTTGTTTTAACCAAACTGAGGCTATACACTTTTGCTCCCACTGACTGAGATTCTGTTAAAGACACAAACAGACTCCCAATTTAGCAACACCCAGTTGGCACGCTGGCTTTTTTTTCATCATGATATCAAATTTCAGAATATAATCTCAAAACTAAAGCTTGTTTCTTTAAGGAAATTAAATCACTAAATGGAAATGAAGCTACTAACTGCCCTGAGATTCTACATTTCTGTCTATTCATTTGACTTAGAAAGCAAATGATGAAGAATTTCCCAAAGGGTCACCACTAGCCCATATGGTGCCTCCGTGCAAATCAGAAAAGGAGAAGCCTACCCCTCCAGTTTCTGTAGGGAAAATGTCATAATATGTTGACTATACTGTCATAACATTTTATTTTTACTGCCAAGGTATTTTGCTGCCATCTTCCTGAAAATTGCCACAAAAACGAAAACCACCATGGCTGTGATTTCGTGACTGGGCTGCCTGGGAGGGAAATCACGGTGAAGTGCACGGCTTGCCAGCTGAAGGGGGCAGCCCTACCCTCGCATGCGGATTCTTCTTAAGGGGTGAAGGCTGCCCATCAAATCCCCTTTCACAGCTGAAGGAACTACGCAAATTCTCACCCTTTATGGGATCTCACCAGTTCAGTTTTACTCGAAGTTTCCATCAGCAGACTTTGATTATAAATAAACTGGGTTATAATCAGCTTTCTCATTAAAATGGAATTTACTAACTCCCATGGGAAAGAGCACAAAACTGCCCCTTCCCCCAACAGGGTATGAGGTTTCACTTCACAACCAGTCAGAATTTTAAATCGCCATCAGCTTTCTACTCTATGTCATTTTCTGACTCAGCTCCTCGGGGACACAGAGCACTCACCATAGAGTTAACGGAACGTGATCATATCTTATGTTTAATTTACAGATATCTGAATTCAGGCACATAAGAAGGACCAAAGAGTAGGCACAGGCTAAGGCTGAGGCTACACGGAACAAGAATGTTAACAGACCAAAAGAAATGTCACTATTTCCATGTACATTTATACCAAGAGGAACTTCCTTCTTACCCCTGGCTGTTTCATTTTCTGAATGGCAAACTTGAGCAGGTAGGACAACTGTTCGATGGTGAGCATTGTCATGGCTTTACTCTGGGTCTCGATGCATTCTGCCACTGTAATCTTCTACAAGTCAAGAATCACAGAAACGTCCAGTTAGAAAGAAAGTCACTATCCGTGTACTTATTTCCCTTTCCTAATTTTCCAGTAAGCTTACACGCAAAAAATAATTTCCATCTAAATGAGACAAGTTGTTTCACTCCAATCTACTTGACTATGTACTGGATCAGCGGATAAAAACTGGAAAGCACACCAGTTCATTGATTACCTTATTAAGAAGTATGTTTAGCTCACGAAGATGACATAATCTGAAAAAGGTGTGGGTAGGCAAGGAACTAAAAAATCGTCATTATTATAACCTTAGGTTTCAAGAATGAGATATAAAAGGAAAGGCCACTGATGGCTTCAGGGTAATCTCTTCCCACAATGAATCAGCCACTTGACTTGATCCTCTTAAGGTTCTGGGCTATCTTTCCGGAAACTGACAGGGCATTAACTCAACAACATCACTGATGGAAGGGACAGTCTTCCCTGTAGAAAGAATCCAAAGGATGCTAGGAGACTAATAATAAGTATGACTTCATTCTCTGTCACCACGGATATGAACCCACTCAGGACATTCTGGAAACCTACATGAGAAGCGTAGTCTAGCTGTCTATCTCCATGGGCATAAATGTCATTTTGTAAGGGAAAGTCCCCTCAAAGAAGAGCCCCAGAGAAATATCTGAAACCGGATTCTGCTATGTAAATCTGATACTGAATCTCAGAGGCTCAGAATCTTTATGTAGCAGCAACAACAAAAATAGCAAATTTTGACGATGTCAGGAAACTCTTTAACCATCTGTGTAGCAAGAGCTGAGAAAAGTTTTCTCCAATTAACTTGGATTGAGTTTCCTTTCTTCATTATCTCTGGATCCTCCAAAAGGAATTTGCAGACGTATCTGATTGGTTGTCGAGGAAAAGGGCAACACGAGAGGCACTCAGACGCTGAGAACAGTACACGACGCCCGTGTCTAATGGCTTAGCCACCAGAGCCTGAAAGAGTAGTCTCCCAGTTGACAGGCTCCCCAGTTCGCCCCTGGAAGAACTTCGGGGCTCTAAATCTCAGACGGAGACATCTGCTTGTTTGAATTTCAGTCTGTTTCCAGGTAACTATCCGTGGCAGACACTTGGCTCGCCTGCTCAACTGTCATTCACCTCCTCTCCCTCCACCCCCGACCCCTTCTTCCTGGCTGGCAGTGCCTGGTTCCCACAATATAGACTAAAAGTGCCAGACAAGCATTTTCAAGCCTTTTTCGCATCGGGACTCGTGATCCAATCCCCACCAATGAGCCCAAGGGCAAGTCAGCTGGAGGCCAACAGGCTAAGTCCTTCTGCTCAACAAAAAGGGAAGTGAGGAGACAACGCTGTTCTCTCAGGAAGATTTTTGTTCAGCCACTCGTGATAAAACCCCCAGCAGCCATCTTACAGCCATGAGGAACACATCGCCCTAACAATGAAATGGAAAGAGTTGAGCTTTGAAAGAACTCTAGCCTGGCCCTGGCTCTGGGTCCTCTCTACACATGATAATAAACCCCTATTGTTTCAATCGCCTTTCATCAAGATCTATTACTTGCAGCAAAAGCATCCTATCTGAGCCACTATCTTTTTCCCAAAGTTATTAAATAACTGGGAAGGGTTGGTCAAGACAAAAGGAAATAAATGAAGGCTCTAGTTCCCACACGAAATGAAGCAGAATGAGGTCAGGCTCTGAACAAGAGGGCATCGCTGGGCAAAGCGTGTCCTACACATCTCTCCATCTAGAGTCCCAGAGAGAAGCAGCAGCCATCTTTTGTGATTTTAGCAGCAGAACACCATTCAAATGTCATCATCACATTGATCTGATGTCTAATTTCTTTCCACATAGTTCTTATTTTTCTCCTTTCTCTACACAAAGGCGATGCCACAGATGCTATCCTATAGCTTGCTTTCTTCCCACTAAAGACATCTGGGAGAGCTTTCCATTTCACACACAGAAAGCTTCCTCGTTTGAGATCTAATTCCAATATACCTTTGAATCCAAGTGACATTCCACATTAAATTATTCTGTAGGTGACATTCTTATTCTCAACATTTGCAGAAGCATCGTAGTTGGGAGTCAGCCAGAAGAGAAGACAGCTCAGAATCGTGGAAGCCGCAATAACTGGTTTAATGAAGAGTGTTTAGGCTACACCCATTCCGGTCACTGTCCCTGTGCTTCTGCTCGGGGGTCCGTACTCGCAGCTCCCTCCGCCCGGAAGGTCTTCCCCATGGCCGCGTGGCTCCCTCCTCCCCTTGTTCAGGTCCTCCTCACATTTTAGCGAGGCATTCCTGGACCTCTTCACTTAAAAAGGAAACACCCTGCACGTCCCTCACTCCCTATTCTTCATATTCAATTCATTTTCTCTTCTTCTAAGAGAACACTCTTCTTCTAACATGCTGTATATAATTTCATTAATTTGGGTTTTTGCCCTTTTCTCCTGAAGAGAGATATGTGATTCATGCTTCTTTTTGTTCTCTGTCGACTCCCGAGCACCTAACAGGCACTTGAGAAAGAGCTGTTCCACAAATGAGAGCATCAGATGGCAACCACTCAGAACAGACCACCACAACCAGTCTTCCCAGCTTGGCTACCGACGAGGCTTCAATGACGCAGGCGGAGACGAGATCCAAGAAAGCAAAAGGCAGCGTGAGGTCTTTTCAAAATATGTGCACTGTTCAAGGTTCATAAGGAAACTTCTGAAATGTTCATCACAGGAGAATCAGAGAAGGCTGCAGATCTCAAAGTGACCCCAAGACCCACGAAGAACCGAAAAGAACATTCTGTGTGACTGTGTTCCTGAGAGCCGCAGTGCTGAATGTCGGTCCAAGAGGAGGTGAACAGGATAAAGCAGGTCGAGGCAAGAAATTTCTCTTTTCCCTATATCTGGGTTATTTGAAAGATTAAAAATAAAAGGAAGAGAGAGAAAGGAGAGGAAACAAGGCGAATAATGCATTCAGTCATCAAGAACTAACCTCACATTCGGGACAAAACCAGTCCCCCTCTGGTTCCGATGTCAGTCTCAGACACTTAGCGTGATAAACCCGGGGACAGAGCTCACAGCAAAGGACTTGGCCTTCCCGGTGACAAACCCAGCAGTAGAAATCATTTCGCCCATCCTGCGGTACAACATCAACAGGGTCTGTGGTGAGTGGCTGCTTCATATAGTAAAACGGACCATGTCTTAGTTCTGACTGAAATGTAGGCAAGAAAGACAGGTTCGGTTTCAAAACAAATGTGCATTCTCAAAAGGAATTTGAACAAATACATCAATAACAACAAAAGAAAATTACAGCATTTCAACATTCATTACAAAGCCATCTTGGGGGACTCTACTAAAACAGAGTTTGCAGGTTGTTAGATAGTAAGAGATTTTTCTTTCTTCTATTTGAAGAGGCCATGGATGGAAAAGCTGGTGTCTAAGAGTTAACAGGCAGCCCTGGCAGAATAGCACGATGGCCGCGACCCAGGCATCCCTGGGTTCAGGTCTCAACTCTACGAGCTGGGTGACCCCAGGTAAGTCGCTCAACCTCTCAGCTTCATTTTTCTCATCTGTAAAATGGGGGTGACAACACCTAACTTCGTGGGATTGTGGTTGGGATTGAACGGGATGACATAATGGACGCATTCAACACAGTGCCACCATTACTAATATTGCTAATACGGTTAAGGGCCCAACGTGCAGAAGTCTAAACGTACAAAGCCAACAGAAGCACAGCACTTTCCCTGGGATTCTTTCAACAGCACGCAAGTGGAGAGCGGATCAACTGGACCTGAGCCACCAAAAGATGGTCATCTGTTTCTAAGTCCACCCTCAATGCATAAAGTACGTATGAGCACAAGAGGCTTCCTAAAGCCGGGATTCTCAGCCACAGCAGATCCTCGTGTTTACAGAGGAGCCCCACCTGCTGTTGAGAACCAACAACGGCAGAAAGATTCGATGAGTGGCCAACTCATGGGAGCCAGACCCCTTCCTATCCCAAAATATTGGCAGAAATGTTTCCCTAACGATACTTTGTAGAAATCCAGCAAAGGCACACTGCAACACATACAATTACTCAGAAGAAACTCATTAGGGAAATGTCTATCAGAAATCAATAAGAAACCCCGCTTGGAAACACGAGGAAGTCAAAATGACCTGGCAACTGGCTGTGTGACCTTGAGAGAGCTACTCAACCCACTCTGAGCCTCGATTCCACGGATTACAGCTCAGCTACAACCACAGGACCTACCTTTGAACAAACTTCCTTGTAGAACAAGGTTTTTTTTCCCCGTCCTTCAGTAAAACATTACAATTTCCTCCAAAAAGATCTTATATATTGGTTAGAGACTGCGTAATTTTTGTTGATACTGTGAATGGGATCTTTTTCTATTATATTTTCTAAATAGTAATTGTTGGTACATAGAAATGCTGTGAGATTTTTAATACTGACCTCATATATAAACAGTTCTAATAGTTTCTTGATTAAAAATCTTATCATGTCAAATTGACATCAGTTTCATCTGTTCATGTCTAATATTTTTACGTTACTTTTCTTTTTTCCTTATTTTAATGGCTAGGACCCCCAGGATAAAGGCAAAGAATGGCCAAGATTGCAGGCGTTCATGACTCCTCGTTCCTGGTTCTTACTACGAGGTTTGAATGTTCTCACAATGCCTGCTATTTCCACACTCCTTGAGAAAGAGCCCCACAGATGCTTATTTAACAGATCTTGTTAACCAATCCTTTCAAGCCTCCCCATTTTCATTTCTACTAAGAAAATAACTAAGACTTTTAAGAGTGATTGCATAATTCTTGAGCCCAGTTATTTCCCTGTTTCAGTACAATGTTTAAGATAGAGCACTCTGCTTGGTTTCCAGAGGGTGACATCATTGTTAAAATATTCTTTCCATGTTACGTTTTTCAATATAATGTCACACACACCATCTTCATCTTACCCTCACAGCCACGCAGAGAGGTACTCAGGGTACATAGCCCTAGTCTTACTTGACAGATGAAAAGACTAGGTTAAAAAGACTTATCTGATCCCCAGGCCCAGAGCAAGGCCTCAAACCTGGGTCTCCCAGCCCTTTCTCATGTCCCTATGCCCCATATAACATGATGCTGGATGCAGAAGAGATTCTGATGATTAAGGGACCCCCTCAGAGAACGCTCTCTGTAGTTCAAAATAACTTCTGCTTAATGCAAAATGCTGGAGGGAAAAATCTGAAAATTAAAAAGACAGCCAGAGGGGCTGGCCCCATGGCTGAGTGGTTAAGTTCTCGTGCTCCGCTTTGTCAGCCAGGGATTTCGCCGGTTCGAGTCCTGGGCTTGGACATGGCGCCGCTCATCAGGCCATGTTGCAGCGTCCCACATGCCACAGCCAGAAGGACCCACAACTGAAGTGTACGGCTATGTACCGGGGGGCTTTGGGAGAAAGGGGAAAAAATAAAATCTTTAAGAAAAAAAAAAAAAAAGCCAGAAACATAACAGAAGGGCATGTGAACAGAGACCAGCATCTCGAGCAGGGTTCTCAACCTTGGCACTGAGGACGTTTGGGCCAGAAAATTCCTCATTGTAGGAGCTGTCCTGTGCACTGTAGGAGGTGTAGCAGCTTCCTCGGCTAGAGGCTGGTAGCACCCCCATGCACAAAACTCTGACAACCAAAAATCTCTCCAGATATTGCCTAATGTCCCTTGGGGGGCAGCACTGCCTTTAGTTGAAAGCCACAAACGTAGAGGGTCTATCTGCCTAGGAAAATGGTTGAGGGTTCTTTGGAGGGAGAGGGGCTTGGTAGAGGAAGAGAAGGAGGAAGGGGGGAGGGGGAGGAAGAGGAAGAGGAGGAGGAAGAGGAAGAGGGGGAGGAAAAGGAAGAGAGGGAGGAGGAGGGGGAGGAAGAGGGGGCGGGAGGTGAAGAGGAGAAGAGAAACTCCTATTGAAAGGTAAACCACACCTATCGGGCAAGCAGAACTATTTCTAAGCTCGCAGGGTCTTCCAGGATGGTTCTGTGGCTTCTGCAGGATGGCAGTGAGCCATATTCCAGTGCCTGACTCCCTTTCAGGAAATTAATAACAGGATAGGAAGAGTCGTTAAGATGTAAACGAAACTGGGAGAATCAAATACGACAGCTCATCTCCCGAGCTGGCAACCCAGGTCCTTTTCAATAGAAGCGGGGGTTCTGCCACTTCAGAAGTTCAGTTTCCCCCACGGTCCTGCCACAGCCCATCCTGGTGGGGTGGGCGTTCCTGGGAGGAACACCAGGGCTGAGCCAGGCTGCCCCAGACCCTTTTCAGGAGATTCCACCCTTCCCTGCAGCCACCGCTGCGGCTGAGTACTGAGAACCAGCTGCCGGGTAACCTCCTTGTCAACCAGACACTGGCCTTATCTGCTCCTTGTGCTTCCTACTCCCTAAAAAGCAGCTGATAACAAATATGGAATATTTAAAAAAGAAAGAGCAAATCATTTCAGGTAAAATGAGTTATGATTTTTTCGCCCCCACACGTATAAGGTGTGTAACCAGCTGGTAAAGCAAACGGGTTGCAACCTGTGTTATTCCAGGATAATTGCAGGCTGCGTGAGCAAATGTGCTTATTTCCGTGCTTCTTCCACAGGTCGGCTTAACAAGAAAATAGACAGGCTTGATTATTCACTTCTAGAATAGCCCAGTCTATACCAGAAGCTGGTAAACTTTTTCTAAAAGTGTTCTATAAATATACGAGTCAGTCAGTCACGTGGTCTCTATTGCCAGGACTCAGGCCTGCCACTGCCGTGCAAAAGGAACCAGTGACAATATGTCAATGTATTAATGTGGCTGTGTGCCAATAAAACTTTATTTACAAAAACAGGCTCCAGGGCACATCTGGCCCACAAGGCTGTAGTTTGCCAACACCTGGTCTGTGTAACCCGGAGAATGAGCGCTCTGACTGTGTGGGAGCACAGGGCACACGTGCTGGGGACGGGGGAGCCACAAACTCAAATTCCTACAGGGCCACGTAGGTAACATACATGAATAAAAATAGATCTTGCTCCAGCTTTTGTCCCCGTGCCATCTGATAAAAACCATGGGTCCTGGCAAAACATGTCTCTAAGAAGACCTGTCCAGGCCTGGAGGGTGAAGAAGGCACTGGCATTCAGCCCCAACGCTGGCGAAACAGCAGGGAGGGGCAGAGTTCATGCCCGTCTTAAGGGGGCAGCCCCACTCAGCTCCAGTGACCAAGGCAGCTGGGTGGGCACATGCCACCAGTGCGGGCACATGCCACCAGTGCTGCCTGACCTCAGGGAGATGCCGGCCAACCTGCTGCCCCCCGAACTATCTCAACTGTCAACACACTGCCCGGGCCCAACAAAGGACTTCTGTGAAATGCCCCAGTTTTTAAGACAATGCATGGGCTCAACAAAATAAGTCCTAGGCCACCCATTTACGGTATGTGTACACCCTGTACCCAGAGGAGGTCATGAGGGGCCCCATGACTTCTTTGCCATGTTTAGTCAAAGGTATACCCAAACCCATTTAGGTTAACAGATTATTTCTCAATCCTTTGATGAGCAGGGAAAAAAAAAAAAAAGAGAGAATCTTCCAAAAGGACTCTTTGAATTCAAATACCCCCAGGAAGCAAAGAGGAGAGTCATACTTTTTAGTAAAGGCCCTAAGGTCATTTGAGGACAAGATGTTTCTTGCCCCATCTACTGCAGGGTGTTTGGCAACCTGACTCTCATCCACAAAATACAAGGAGTGTCCTTCTAGGCTGTGAGGTGTCCCCGCCGCCACCACCACCACCGCTCGCAAGAAAAAGCACCTACATGTTTTCAAACCTTTCCTAAGGGGTGACACCATGACCAAAAGGCTTTAAATATTAATTATAAATCTTAGAATACTTTTTCCCCTAAAAATAAAGTGTGTTTAAAAGTGGTTCTTAAAACTCTCCTAAAAGTATTAAATTCCCAAGACATGAAAAATGGGTGAGGGGCCGGCCCCGTGGCCGAGTGGTTAAGTTCGAGTGCTCCGCTTTGGCCGCCCAGGGATTTGCCAGTTGGGCTCCTGGGTGCGGACATGGCACTGCTCATCAGGCCATGCCGAGGCGGCACCCCACATGCCACAACTAAAAATATACAACTATGTACCGGGGGGCTTTGGGGAGAAAAAGAAAAAATAAAATCTTTAAAAAAAAAATGTTGGTGACTATATTATGATGGTAAAACCCAGCATGTGCAGACCTACAATTTGCTTTTAATTCCATAATTTTTTAATTCTTTAATTCTAAAAGAAAAAAAGAAGAAACAGGAAGTGTCCAGAAGAATTTTGAGGGGATTTCGTTCCCCTTAGGAAGGCAGACGGGGAGGAGGGAGTTGCCCCTACTCCGTAAACATTACACGCTAGAATGAACCATGGAGTCAAGGGTCAGAATACTCTTTTTTTTTTTTTTACAGTTAAGGCTATTTCTCCTTTGCCAACTTGTGGCTGTTCAGCCCCACGGAGTTTTCGATCTGAAAAAAAAACCGACAATCCACTTATAGTGTTCCTCGTCCAAACCACTATTTTACAAGATAACTGAAGCTCAGAGATGAGACAGCAACTGACAAAGTCACAGAGCAAGTTCCCCAGATGCGGTGGGGCTGGCAAGAGCCAGGCCTCAGGTCTGGAACACGTTTCCTCCAGTGCCACAGTCCTGTAAACTCTTCTATCAACACTGAAGATGACCGTTCAGGAGCATAAACACGCCCTGTGCCGGGTCACCACGCTCTGCCATGTTCCACCCCCAGAGTGCGGTCTACACTCAGGAGCTCCCACCACGTGTCAAACTCTGGGGCGACAGCAGCCGCCAGACACTGGCCACTGTCTGAGGCTCCCAGTCCAGAGGGGGACACAGATTTACAAACACATCCCTGTGGTCATGAGGCTCAAGTGTTACGGAAACGGTATTATCACACGGATGGGGAAGGGAGAGAAAACACCTGGACTGCCCACGTTGATCAGCTTCCAGAAAGAGAGGTGAGCCAACTCTTAAAGGACAGGCAGGAACTCACAAAGCATGTGTGCACACACGCACACACAGAGGGGAGGGAAATAAAAGACTTTCTACACACAGGGGGCAATATCTGCTTCACGCTTACTGGTTGTTACCAATAAGTAAGCAAGACAAGGGTCTGCCCAGGAAGGTGAATTAACGGGCAGAGTGAAGATTTGTGGATTATTTGTGGCCTGAAAGTTTCTTTCTTAGTCTTCAATCCCAACAGCTATTGGACGGCTCCTGGGTGACAGGGGTGGGTTGTCACTGGCATCAAGCCAGACAGGCAGACCTAAGCTCAAATGCAGCTTCTCACTTGCTCTGAAGCCTTGAGGAGGCAACTTAACCTCTCTGAACCTCTGGTTTTTTCACTTGTAAAACGGAGACAATTATAAGGGTTATTATAAACATTAAGATTAACACAGAAAAATGCTCACAACAGAACGTGGCACACTGTAAGCACTGCTTTCAGTACTGTTTTCAACGACAGTATGTTTAAATTGCAATGCCCCCAGAAATTTATTTAGGACCCATCAGTTTTTTCTCCTATAATGGGATTCCCAACCCATTAGACCTACACAGTCCAACATGGGAGCTACAGGCAGCCACAGGCAGCTGCTTACATTTAAGTTAAATTAAATGAAAAATTCAGCTCCTCAGTCACATTTGCCACTTGCAAGCCCTCAATGGCCACACGTGGCCTGTGGCTATCCTACTGAACAGCTCAGGCCTAGAACAATTCTAAAACTGGTGTTTAATTATTTCACATATAGTTTGTGTGATTATTACACTCAGTGTAGAGCCTGGCTTAATTTTTACTATTATTAGTATTTATGTCATTCAGCTCAATTCATCTTCACAACAACCCTGTGAAATCAGTGGCAGTATCATTATTACCATTTCAAGAGATGAGAAAACTAGGCACAGAGCAGTTAACTTGCCCACAGCCACACAGCAAAAGCAGAGCTGGCATTTCGCTATGTAATTTTGAGGATGAAAATAGATTAGAGCACAGAAACGTGCCCTCTCACAGTCCTGGGCATTTAACTGTTGCTAGGTTTCTTCCCGTGAAAGCTGCAATCTTGTTTTATTCAACCTGAATCCCCAGGGCCCACTCCAGCTCTCCGTAACGCACAAAATGGATGCACACGTCCCAAGCAGGCCCTGCTGCGGTGGCATCGAACCACTGGGGCCTCCCGTCTCCTCCAGCACTGGGAGACTGGACCTCATGGTCCACTAAAGCATCTCTCTTTTTTTTTTTAATCAGAAGCACATTTAGCCTGCATCAGAGGATTTTAAAGCCAGAAGGTTCCTTAGACAAGATCCAAGAGGACAAACAGATTTTCACATCTAGTTGACGGGTCCTCGCTGCCCAGGGAGGGTGGGGTCTGCCGCCCGTGTCGAGGGCAATGAGAAGGCATGGTGACCAGTCACCAAAAGCGACCGGGGGCAATGGGCAGGCAGAGCGGCTGCCTCTCCACGGACCTAAACCTCTGATTTTACAGATGAGAAAACTGAGACCGGAAGGGAGCACGTCTCAGCCACGCAGCCACCTCCAGGCCGAGCTCGGAAGCATCCTGCTGGCCATGGCCTAGGAGGGAAAATCCTCGGGCCATGTAGGGCAACAGTCCTAAGGCATGAAGAAAAAATCCCAGGAAAAGCCCCAAACCCTAATGCACAGTATCTTCATCCCATCTAGGTCACTGCCCTGTCCCCCAAACGGATCTGAAAACCCCCTGGAAGTGTCTACACAGGTCCCCTTTGAGCTGCCCTTTTTGTCCTATGCAAATGACAGCTGGAGAAAGGCAGCTTGCTAAATGCCAGGAACTCGAGCTACTAGGAAACCCCGGGGGAGCCAGAAGGCTTCCCTACAGCCTTTGTCGTGCTGGCGTGGACGCCATCCCCAGCGGCCGTTTACCTGCTCCTTATTGCTATTGTTCAGTAATCCGGGTTTCTTTTTCTTTTTAATGGGGCTTGTTGACGTGTCCTGTGGCGAGTGGCCATTGGAAGAATGTGGAGGGCTGGGGAACTTTCTTTTCTGGGCTGTTCTCTCTGTGGAGCCAGGATCTGAAAGAGATACACAGGACCACATATTTTAAAGCAGGCAGGCAGGCCGAGACCCCGCAGAGAGGGTGTGTGCGGGACACAACACATTTTGTTCCCAAACCCAATAGCATTTTAGCATTCCTCCCCGGGAACACACTTACCCACTCTTTTCACTGCCTGTCTCAGAAGCCACACAGTCTTTCTTTGGCCTACATAACATTTTATATTTTAAAATATAAAAATAAGGGCCCAGCCCCGTGGCCCAGTGGTTAAGTTTGTGCACTCCACTTTGGCAGCCCAGGGTTTCACTGGTTTGGATTCTGGGTGTGGACATGGCACCGCTCATCAGGCCACGCTGAGGTGGTGTCCCACATGCCACAACTGGAAGGACCCACAACTAAACAATACACAACTATGTACCAGAAGGCTTTGGGGAGAAAATGGAAAAATAAAATCTTTAAAAAAAATAAAATAAAATAAAATATAAAAATCAAGAGACTTCACATAATCCCCTAGATTTTTGGCTTCTCATAAAAAAATACATCATGGCCTGCAGAGCCTTATGGCACCAGGCAGATCTGAATACCAGGTGCTCAGATTGAGATGGGAACGTGCCCTCCATTTTGCCACAATCCCCACTCTTCCCTACTGTGTCCCAGTTGACAAGGCCATGATCCAACTGCCATGAGTGTTCACACAGGCACTGGTACTGTCCTTATCCCAAAGAAGTATTTCTTCTCCACACCCGTGCCTGACGGCAAAAGCAAGAAACCACGAAAGATAGACCAAGGCCACACGCTTCAAGAAAACAAAAGCAAACACACTTCTTTGTGGAACACAGTAACATTTATTCGCGTTTGTCAGGCTAACAAAGTGTAACCATGTAAGAAGAATGTACCCACCCACCAGAAAGTGCTCATGGCCCTGTCACCGGTACTCATCGTACTTGCAACTCTCCTTCAAAGAAATCCACGCAAATTACATTCTCACTGATTCTCATTTGTACGCCTACCCCACTCTTGCCCATCCACTCCTTTCTATTTTAATTCTCTCAGCATCTCATTTAAACACATATCTACTTCCCCCACCATCCAATCTTCAACTGCCAGGACTTGATTCCATTCCATGCTCGACGGCTGTCTGGTTAGCTTAGGGATGTCATGGCTCGGCCTGGCGTACTTACATCCGGAGAAACAAAAGCTACAAGCACCAGAAGAGGGGCAAGCACAGGTGATGGGATGGGGTGAGGAATCCAGAAAGGTGACTATCTCCCAGATAGCCTGACGACGTTCCTCCTCCAGGGTTAACTCTCAGGCAGGTCCCAGCACGTGGGCTGCACCGTGTGTCACCATCCTTGTGCGTCCGGACAAGAGCCGCCAGGGCAGATTAACAGGGTCCAATAGGGCCGCGCGCAAGGCCTCCCAGTGGTGGACTGTTGACTGAAAGGCGGGGCATCTTCCAGCACGCTCACAAAGGGGGACAATGAGCTGCTTTTGCAAAATCCACTCCACACCATAGAACTCTCCAGTCTCCCTGGGCAGGAAAATCCTGAGACACGGCCCTGAGAGGCAATTAAATGCTAACCACAGGCACCTTGAGGGAGAACAGACCCCAGAGTTCGGGGGAACATCCCACAGCCATCAAAACGGAGGCCCAGAGAGCCCAAAGGGTTGGCCCAGAGGCACACGACAGCTGGTTAGTGGGCAAAGCCACTAGAGAAAGCCGCGGCGTGGGACTGACACGTACCCCGGAGAGTGCCTCCTCTCATTCCCACAGGGATGCTCCACGCAGCCATCACACGCGAAAACCCTGGCTTTCTCCACACGGTCTCTAACCCCGAAACCTCCTCCTAGAAACACATTCTAAATACACAGTCACAGGGGAGCAAAGCACATGCCAGATGACTCATCTGCTCCCTGCATGCTGTACCTAAGACTGGAAACGACTTCAATGCCCACAGAGAGAGGACGGTTCTGACAACACACGACAGCCATCCTGTGGAATATTCTGCAGTCACTATGAACGAGGAGACACCTCCACACGAAGTGACACTCCCCAAGCTTCCGCATCAGGTTAAAAAAGAAACGCACGGATAGCACCACGAACAGACCACCATACTCCCCCAAAAAAGGATGTTTTTTATATATATCCATGTTCACATAAGCCTAACATATTCCTGGATGAGCACAAAAATACAGCAGAGCTCAAAAGGGGGACTGGTGGCTGCCTCTGGGAAGGGAACCTGGGGGCATTAGTTTCCACTGTGTACCCTTGTGTACATTCACATGTCTGTACTACTTTATTGAAATAAAGAAATTTTTTTTTTATTTTTGAGGAAGATTAGCCCTGAGTTAACTGCTGCCAATCTTCCTCTTTTTGCTCAGGAAGACTGGCCCTGAGCTCACATCCGTGCCCATCTTCCTCTACTTTATATGTGGGATGGCTACCACAGCATGGCTTGCCAAGCGATGCCATGTCCGCACCCAGGATCCGAACCGGCGAATCCCGGGCCACCGAAGCGGAATGTGGGAACTTAACCACTGCGCCACTAGGCCAGGCCAAAAGAAAATTTTAAAACGAGGTATTTAAGAGGTTCCGTTTCACATAGAAAAGCAGCAGGTGCAAACGAAAGCCAGTAATGAGCAAATGAGGGATAAAAAATGTCACCAGACAAACAAGCTGGGGCTGATCACCGTGTGCTTGTGAGTGCAGCAGGGAGTTTGGGGTTTGGTGCATGTGGATCTGATAAACCCAAGCAACTCTGCTCAAAGAATCAGAGGACAGGTGTTTAAGAACAGGGTTTTGGGGGCTGCAAGGGGCTGCTGCGTCCTGGAAGAAATGGCATCCTGGTCAGGCAAAAATTCAAAGCAATTGGGCAAAGGTTTTGATTTTGTATGTTTTGCTCAGTCTGTGGGTAGATTTTGGAAGAACAAAGGAGATGTGCAAAGACATGCCAAGGGAAAGTTGGGGGTACGTTCAGGAGAAAACAAGTAGCGCGTTTTAATGTTTCTCAGGAGAAAGCTACGGATTTCTGCAAAGGACAGTTCCTCCTCAACACAAGGACAACCTCAGCACCCTCCCACCCAACGCCATCAATACTCTCAAACACTGCCACAACAAAAAGCGCCCCCACGTATTTCCCAAACGCTCCCAGAGGAGTGGTACCAGCCTCCTGAAGAACCGCTGAGCTGGAACATGGCACACGGGGGATGAAGGGCACAGCCAGCCCACACCCAGTCACCCACGGGCCAGAAAGGGCACCAGCCCCTCCTTGGGCCGTCTAAGCTATCCGCCCGTGGCTGAGATCCGCCAGGACAGTGGCTCCCAAAGTGTGGTCCCCGCTACAAGCAGCAACAGCATCACCCAGGAATTTGCTAGAAATGCACATCCTCAGGCTCCACGTCGGAGCTACAGAATCAGAAGCTCCAGAGCAGGGCCCGGTGACCTATGGTTTGACAAGTGCTCCAGGGGACTCAGACGCACACTGGTTTGAGGTGCTACAGGGTGCAGGTGTGGGGGTCGGGGGGGGGGGGGCGTGGAGTCGAGTTCTCAAGCCTGGAGAATCCTGCTCCACCCTGGGGAGCCAGTCTCCTCTGCTTCCTCACGGCCACCTGGGGGGCAGGCTCAAGACTGAGGACACAGAAGCCAAGCATGGAGGCAACGTGAGAGAATGAAGACAGCCAAAGAGGAGAGGACCCCAGGGAGGTCTCCTACTGCTCAGAGCCTCAAGGCCACATGTGTGACATGGGAAGCGAGGCAGAGAAAGGAACCAGACCCCAAGTTCTTACCTGGAGTCCAGGAAAGCGCTTCAGGGACGCACGATCCACAGGGCGCGGTTTCCGTGCGTGGACACAATCTCCTGGGAAGACGGGGCATAGCCCACCTCACCCTCTCCACGGTGTCAACAACTCTAAAAATCAACACCCACAGGGCCAGAGGATCTTAAGAAATCCCTTTTAACTTTAAAATTCTTTAATCCATGGGACAGAGGGGGAAAAGTCACTAGAAATGGATACACTTATAAGCAACTGAGACAGCTGGGGAGGGCGTGCTGCCCAAACCCAGCAGGAAAGAGGAGGGAAGCAGGGTCCTGCTCGGCGAGAGGAGGGGTCCAGCCCAAGGCTGCCCCAAACCGAGAGGATTCCAACCCTTCTAGTCTCAGCGAAACATAAACCCCAATTCTGTTCCAGGTTACAAACACACCGACTCCCCCTCCAGAGTCGGGGAGAGTTCAGCAGCCGGACACAAGGAGTAGAAATTTAATAGGTTCCGAACAAGAGACACAGCTGTCAAGAGCAGAGGCTTCCAATGAAGGCTCCTAGGGAGAAGAATTGGGAAATGCTGGCTGGATCCAGCCTACTTCGGAGGGACGAGATAGCGGGCCAGCATGCTGACTTAAAAACCTACCCACCCCAGTGGGGGCTAGGCCACTGGTGGTGATAGAACGGTGGGTGTGGAGCTTGCTGTAGCCATGGTAACAAAGCCGCCTTGAGGATCTTTTCCAGAAAGCTGAGTCAAAGATTTTTTTTCTTCTTCTTTAACGACTTAATTCTGACGGGGACGTATTGCTAAATGCATTTCATCTATAAACTTGGAATCATGACAAATAGCTACCCTAGACAATCGCCCAAAAAACGGTTCACCCGTGATCTGAAAAGACCTCCGTGCGAGGCAGCAGGACCCCCAGTTCTCCTGGGTTGGCCCACCAGTGATCCTTAGCCTCCCACCCTACCCTCAAAATAAGTCTGGTTCTGAAGGAGTTAATGTGGGCGAGGGAGGGGCTGCCTAGAGGAAAGGGACAGAGCAATGACTCAGGAAAACAGCTTGGCATGGAGCAGGAAGTGGCAGCATTCTCCCCTCCTTGTGACATTTCACTGAAATCTGAATATGGGAAAGTCTGCTGGGTGCTAGGAAGCAAGCACGTGACCACATCCTTGCTCTGTCTTGTGAACCACCGGAAATCATCCCGTTCAGCCCTTCCTAGATGTCCCTTGACTTAAGGGACACCTTACTTCAAGATAACCTGGCCTCTGAGCTTTCCATAGCCATGGGTATTAACCGCGAAGACTTTCTTTTATTACATACAATGTACTAGGCCCTCTCAAAATGTCTCTGGAGTCCTTCCCTCTGGGTCACCTGCCCAAGATCACACAAGTGGCAGGGCTGGGATTCGAACCCAGGCCCACCAGTGGCCTCACGCCAGGGAGAGGCTTGTCTCAGCTCTGCAGCAAGACGACTTCCTAATCCAGGGTCTCCGTTTCAAGAGGACACTCTCATTTTGCCGTTTTCTTTCTCAACCGCAGTGGTGGTAGGGGAATTCAACAGGAGCTCTGGGAATCGGGAGAAAGGTGGAAATCGTTTGTGTCACTCGCTGATGACGCAAGCCGTGCTCTCAAAGGCAGTCCCCACGACACATGTTCACCTCCCAATCTTCCAATGGTGGCGCCAGAACCAGAACCACAAAATAGGCTGAGCAGGGCCCAGCGGCCATCTCCTGTCCCAAACACTTGTCCAACTCATCCAGTGCCCCACCGCCCAAGCCACACAGGCAGCCTCCCCTACACACACCCAGCGCCTGAGTCACAGCACTCACCCTCTGCAGAGTCTAGGAAATGACATACCATGACAGGGCACCGTCTGCTCCAGGGAGGGAAAGGGCCCCAGCAGAGAGGCTGGGCACTTCCTCATGAGGACCAGCCCCGTGATGGGTTTCTGTGGGTGTTAAACTTCCCTAAGGATGTCGCTCACCAGCGAGCCTGCTGGACGCTGAATGAGAAGCAGCCTCGGTCAACAGGCTGACACAGGCACAGCAGGCCACAGAAGCAAGGTGACCAACCGTCGGAGGGCCGGAGATGGACAGTCTCGCACAAACCAGGACAAGCTGGTCACCCTACACAGAAGTCGGGGCTGCTCGCTCTGACAGGCCGGGTCACAGACAACACAGGCAGGGTGCCACAGTGGTCAGGACCCAGCTCTTCTGCTACCCAGCAGTGTGGCATTAAAGAAGCTACTTAACCTCTCTGTGCCTCATTCCTCGGTAAGACAGAGATCACGGTATCTTGTAGAGTTATCGAAGGACTGACTTATTCACGTGAAGCTCTTAGCATTATACCTGGCAAAAAGTAAGCACGCGATAAACAGTGGCTCTTTTTTTAAACCCACAATCGTCCCTCCTTCTCCTCTTCCTCCTCCTCCCACCAGAGCTGGCTTCTCGGAGGAGCACAGGTCCATGCCACGGAGTTCAAAGTTATGGAAACGCCAGCCTATATAAAGCGGAGACCAGAATCAGCCCGGGACAGGCTTTCTCCATCTTGATCAGACGTGAGAAGTCCAGTTTCCTCGGGCGACTGCAGGCAGGCTCAGAAGCAGAGGCCTGTGCCGGCCGGGGCGGGCGCGCTGCAGACAGCACTCGGCCTAATTGCCAGCCCTCTCCATGGCCTACTTCAAACGCGGCCACACGCTGCTCTCCCAGAAGCAGCGAACGCCTGAGCACGGTTAATCATTTCAAAGTGTTTCCTCCCAAAGACGCGGAGCAGGTACGCACACAGGCCCCCCTCCCCAGGAATCTTCGGGCCCTCTCCAGCCAGGAGTTACATCATAATGAAACAAAAGCCCGGAATTTCCTCCCGGCCCAGAGCAGAACTGAGAAAAGAATGGGGGATGGGGAAGGGGCAGCCCTTCTCTTCCAGCAGAGAATGCCCGAGCCCCAGGAACGCGGCCCAAAACAGCTCTCCAGCAAAGAGTCTGCTCCCACGGTGAACATCTCCCAGACCCACAGATCTGGGAGACAAAGCTACAGCCTGGCCGGCTTGGGCCTGCCCCAGCCTCCTCCAGAAGGGCTGCATGGGCCTGAGCTGGACTTCTAGAAGGTCTCCTGCCTGGGACTGTGAACTTCTTACCAGACCAGGAAAGAGGGGCAAAGTGGAAAGAGGCAGTGGAACAAAGGGTCATCCTCAACTTGGGGAAACTGTCCTTGTACCAGAAATGCCAGGTACATCGGAGGCAAAGCAAGTGAGGGGCAGGTGACCCTGGGAAGAGGGGCTTACCTGCCATTGAGAAACTCTGCTGCTCAGAGGGCCTAGCCTCTCTTTTTTAAAGAGAACAGAGGCTCACACACGGCAGACATTCCTGCTTCCGGATCCTCAGCGGCCTCTCCCAGGGGGAGGAGGAAGAAGCCAAGAGGACAGGCTAAGAGTCACCACTTACCAGGCCAGCCCCGGTCTTGTACGCACGAGGTTGTCCAGCGGGGCAAGGACGCCCTCGCCTCCCTGCAGTCAGGCAGCGTGTGGCAGGGCGACTGCCTTCATGTCCCCGGGCTTTCAGCTCTAATTTATCACCCTCGACAGACAGCAGCTCGGCGAAGCTGAAATTTTTCAGTGCACTGCACCGAAGAGCCATTTATTTCACCGGATGTGAATAAACACACCAAATTGCTGTTCTTCTGCTGGCTGGAGTGACTATCAAGAGGGTTTGTGGTGGTTTGCATTTGGAAGGTGTTTTAAGTTTTTTAATAACTGTTTCAAATTATCTTTAGGTCTGACGTGCCTCTCCCAGAAATGAGAAAACCATCTTCCCATTATACTGTGTGTGCGCGTGTGTGTGTCTCTCTTTCACTCTGTCTCTGTCTCTGCCAATAATGCAAAAAGGGGTGATTAAAGGGCACATTCATATGTAAAAGGTGAACTTCCAAACTCTCCTGGCAGGACAGAAATTGCTCCAATCTAGGGAAAAGAGGCTGATTTACAAATGAATTCACTGGTTAGCCCTCAACTACTAGAGGCCACAGCAACCGGGCAGCCCTTTCTCCCCCGCTCAGCCGGGATGAGGCCTTCTGGAAAAACGACAACCTCTCAACAGGAATTTCCTGGTTCAAGAATGCTAAGCTCTTTCCATTTTTAACAAAGAGGGGGAGGCAGGGCCCAGCTCCGTACAAGAAACCACAGCACCCCACCCACCCCCTCAGCAGGTCCAGGCCCAGAAGGCCGTGTCCGACGTGT
Source organism: Equus quagga (assembly GCF_021613505.1). Classification (NCBI taxonomy): domain Eukaryota; kingdom Metazoa; phylum Chordata; class Mammalia; order Perissodactyla; family Equidae; genus Equus; species Equus quagga. The sequence continues at coordinate 98,022,302 of NC_060278.1, forward strand.
GTACATATTCAAGGCCCTTAGAACTCTGCCAAACCACCACGAATGAAATGTGGAGTAACCGGTTGCCTTGGGCCTTTACGTCATAGCTGGCTGATGGCTGAGCAGAGGGTTCGCAGGACCTGGTTCTGGCAGCTGAAGCCCGTCTGCATTATTTATAGAGGCTGCAGGGACTCGGCGTGGTGGGCCCCCCCCCCCCCCCCCCCCCCCCCCCCCCCGGCCCAGCTCAGGCTAGAAAGTGAAGGTGCTGGCAGGGGGCTTTCAAATTGCAATGGGGAATTGCAGCATCCAAGGGCCAACTCAGAAACAAAAAGAGGACTCCACCAACAGCAGCTGAAGCCGGGAAGTGGGCTGGAAGAAGAAAAGGGGAAAGAAAGAGGCTTCGGGAAGGGGGTACATGAAGGAAGAGGGCTGCTGGGAGCCAGGCAACCTGCCCACGTGCCCTGGGCAGGGTCTGGCCTCTCTAAAAGCCACCTGAATGAAGACAAGAAAATTCTCTAACACACCAGAGAAGACGGGGAGGCCTCTACAGCCGCCTCATCATGTGCCTTTGGGGAAGCAGATTTCGGACCCAAATTACCCTGGTCAAAAGGATGCTGAACATCACCCGGATCTCGGTGGGGCGATTCTAAAAATGTGCCCTGCGGCCTGCAGGCTCAGGAGTGTTAGGAAGATGGACGTGCATGGCATCACAGCACACCTCATGGAACCCAAGATGGGAAGCAACTTCAGTGTCATCAATAGGGGACTGAGGTGCAAAACCTCGTGATGCAGCCGCAAGACGGAATAAAAAAGGAAGCACATCTTCATGGACAGGCATGGAACAAAACCCAAGCGAAAAGGGCCAGAAATAGAACCTGGGTGAAAGAAAGGCGGGCGCGGGAATTCTTTCTGATCACGGTCACATATTTAACTACCTAAGACATTTCTAAGTGGCTACGGGGGAAAGGGATGAAAACAATATTTATATAACCCTCACCAGGGGCCAGGCACTGCCCTAGCCAGAGACCGCGTCTGCATCCCCAGCACCGGGCACCCAGGAGCAGCTCAGAACACGCCCCAGAATTAATCAGGTGCCACTGTTAAGGGGCTCAGGTGTTGAGAACAGTGTAAAGCAGAGGTTCTCAATCAGGTCCCCCCAGGACACTTGGCAGTGTCTAGAGTCTTTCTGGTTGTCACAACGAGGCAAAGAGCAGGCGCTACTGGCATCAAGTGGGCAGAGGCCAGGGATGCTGCTAAACACCCCACGGTGCACAGGGGGATCCCCGCACCAGTGAAGACCAGGCCTAAAGCATCCACAGTGCTGATGGGGAGAAACCCTGGTGTAGAGAAACGTCGGGAGCTGCCAAGCAGGTCTAACCTTGTGTAAATACACCGCCCACGGAGGCAAGTGCAACCTCTGAGAAGGAAAACGATGCCTAATGTTTCACCTGGCAACCCTGACTTCAGGTTTCAAAGGGAACAAAACAAAGGGGCCAGTCGGTCAATAACAGTCACTGAGCAATGACCAGACTTCTGGGCTCCCTGGGAAGACTCCTGTCCTGGGAGAAGACAGCCAGAAACAGTCACAGTAACAGCTGCCGTTTCTTGACCACTTGTCTGCAAGGCACGGTCTTAAAGACAATTACCAACCTATTTACTCCTCACCACAGTTCTAGCAAGGCGGTAGGTGCCGAGAACCCCCATTTTATTGATGGAGAAACTGAGGCCTAGAGCAAAAAAGGCCCCTGATGATGTGGCTAGGAAATATAGAATGAATGTAGAATATATTCAGTATAGAAATATGGAGTAAGAAACCGATTACAGAGGGCCAGCCCGGTGGCGCAGTGGTTAAGTTCGCACATTCTGCTTCATCGGCCCGGGGTGCGCCGGTTCGGATCCCAGGTGCAGACATGGCACCGCTTGGCATGCCATGCTATGGTAGGCATCCTACATATAAAGTAGAGGAAGATGGGCATGGATGTTAGCTCAGGGCCAGTCTTCCTCAGCAAAAAGAAGAGGATTAGCAGCAGATGTTAGCTCAGGGTTGATCTTCCTCCAAAAAAAAAAAAAAAACCGATTACAGATGGACACAAAGCTGAGCCGGAGAAAGAGCAAGCATCCGTGAACATATCCTGGGGTCGAGGGTGTGGCCAGGGAAAGGCTGCTGTTTCCTTCTCCAAATGGGCTCACGGGATTCACAGCTGCTGTTTATTGAGAGGCTAGTTGACGAATCCTCTCAGGAATCCCAGGAGGTAGGGATGGTGGTGTTGTGCCCATTTTATAGCTGAGGCTCAGAGAAGCAACGTCATCTGTGCTCGAGGCACAAAGGTGAAAGCAGCATGCGCTGGGGACTCCATCGTCCACCACAGCTGCGTTCCACTCTAAGACCCTCACCTGCGCCAGGCAGCCACCTTCCCCAGGGCTGTGCGTGCCACCTGCTAATCCTCCATCACTAAGGGCATGCCTGGCACGGACCAACATCAACAGAGCACTGTTGTTCAGTGTCTGGGCTCTGGAGCCATACCACTACGTCTGAATCCAAGCCCCATCACCTGACAGCTGTGTGTCCTTCGGCAAGTGGCTGAGCCTCTCTGTGCCTCAGTCAATTCAGCTGTGACTGTTAGGCTCTTCCTAAAAGGGTTGTTAGCATTAAATGAGACAATGCCTGAAAAGTGAACAGAGTCCAAGCACCACCAGTTACTATTACTATTTCCCTGAAGGGGGAAGAGGATCCAGCTCAGAAAACAGACATTAACCCAGAAATCTCAAACCTGCCTCCCCAAACTTTTTTGTATCTTCACCATGATTTGCACCAGACTAGGTCTTCCCAACTTGTTTCCGAAGAAGTTTCACTGATGAGAAACACAAACTCCCACAGTCAGTCCTCTCAGGCTGGCACAGGTTCAACCAAGCAGGCTCGAAATCCCTTCAGGGCTCAGGATTTCTCCCCAGATTAAAGCAGAAGGCGCCAGGTGGCCCACAGTCCCTTCCCCCCTCTTCCCGATGGACCTTCCTCCCCGGACGCCCCCAAAGGCACTCTCCTCCTACTCAAATGAGGGTCGTCAAGCCTGGGAGGGCACTGGCCTCAGAATCCTAGTGCTCTGCACAAAGAATGGAGAATGCCAAACCTCCCGGGGTCAGCGGGAGCGCCCAAGGGGTGCCTGGCAGGTCAGCGCCCTGCAAAGGGTTGCTCCTTCCCTGCCCATCCTCACTTCTGCCTGTTCAGGTTCAGTTCAGCCTTCACAGCTACCAGCCGGATCCACGCCCCAGGGCTATTCCCTTGCCCTCTGGAGCAGCCTCTTTCAAACCCCCATGAGATAAGCAGTCCTGTGCTAGAAACCCTCCAGGGCGCTTCCTGCAGACGCCCAGCATCTAATCAAGACCTACCATGCCCCCAGCGATCGGCTCTGCTCACCTTGTCTCCTCCATTCACTCACCCCTAACCACAGTGGCCTCCAACAAGCCAAGCTTCTTTGCAGTTACTGGCCCTTCCTTCTAGAATGTTCTATGCCTAATTTTCCCTTGGTGGGCAACTTCAGCTTTTGACCCAAATGTCACCTCCCCAGCCTTTTATGACCACCCCAGCCTCCAGCCCCCTTATTATATCATCCTGAAGTGTTTTTTCCTTTCATCGCAGTCGCCTCGAGCTAAAATTTATCGAAAATTATTTTCTTCTTTTGCTGGTTCAGTTCTTTCTTGTGTCTCCTCCAGAACATGAGCTCAATCTCAGTTTTTCTGTCTCTCTTGGCTGCAACCCAGGGCCTGGCACACGGCCTGGCTCAGAGGGGCCCCAGGAACACCTATGAGACCAGCTAGATGCACGAGAGGAGAAGGTTAACAAAGCTGCGACAGCAGACCTGACGCACAGGAAACTCCAGTTTCTCTTCCCCAGTCTAAGAATGTCTCCCGGCAAACTAGGAAGGCAGGAGCGTTGTGAAGTCAACAGGCTCCCCACAAAAGGCAGCCTGGCCATTTCAGGGTCCAAAAGAGAGAAACTGGGACAGGAAACTCCTTTTTCAACAGGTACTTAGCTCTTCCTCTTTCTTCGTTAAAGAGCCCATTTCCCCAAAAGTAGGGGATTAAGTAAGGATTTATATCCCGCACGTGATGGGGCCATGCAGCTAAACACAATTACTGAAAACCAAAGGGGAAGAACTCATGAGGTTTTCTCAGGCCACCCGTGCCCGCTCTCTCCATTCTTCTTGGGGAGAGCTATTGTTTCAGAATCATTTAGGTTAAAGAAGAGGAATGACTTTCTCCAGGGAAAACACACTCCCCGCTGGGAGACCCCTCACTGGGATGACCGGTTAGCCAGATTTCTTAGTTCGGATTATTTGCCCTTTTCCTTTTCGGACCCTTTCAAGTCTGAGGCTCTCTTTTCAACACCTCCCTTAATCCTCGCCTGCATTCTCCAATTCTGCTCCTGAAACGTGAAACAACGGCCCAAGCATTTCCCTATGTGGACTCAGCAATATGGGAATGGCCCCAAAAAGGGAAAGCAAAAGATTATTTTCTCCAAGTTCATCTTCCCTCCACCTAACTCAATAGGCACGAATCAAGAGAAATTAAAACTGCTCTTTTCTCTGTCCATCTTAGTTTCCTCGGGCTTCTCAGACTGTCAGCATCTCACCAGGCTTGAGAGGAGACTAGATTTTAAAGATTTGTATTTGTCAAACAATGCTCACCAAGTACCAGTCTATCTCTGGTGCCAACCCAAGAAACAGCAGGCTGGTTTGAAAGACAGTCCTCAAACTCCCGTGTGGGGAGGCAGAGTTCCTGGAGTGGGGAAGGAGGTAAAGGACAAAACCAGGTCAGCCTTACTAGGAAGAGGGCCCTGGTGACAGCTGATGACATGAACCAGCGAGCTAGAAGGGCAACGATCGCCAGGAAATGAGTCTAGAGGAACCTACGGCCAAGGGCTGGGCTACGGTGGCCACTGAAGGACCACAAACTGAATCCAGTCCACCCACAGCTGCATCATACTTTTAAATTTTAAGTTAGCTGTCAGTATTTAAAAATTGGGAGAAATTGCACTTAGAAATCCAGATTACTAGCTTCTCACTAAAAAAAAAAAAAAAACAGAAGCCACACTGGGTTGCCATTTCCACATGGAACAGTCCTCCAGCCTGCCCCGCCTTAAGAGGCAACAGGAAATTCCGTTTGCCAAGGTCACCATTATTCTTAACTGTCAAACCTTGAAGATCCCTTAAAGGCAAAGTAAAGCAGAGAAGGGCAAGAAGTTAAATAGAGGGATAAGAGACAAGCGATGCTTTGCTGGGATGGCCGAGTTCTAGATAGTTCCACCACATCAGGGTATAAGTTTGTTTTTATTTTTATAAGAGAGGGGGGAAAAGTAGAGATGAAAACATACCCAACTTAACATTGGTTACCTGGCGGGAGAGGCTTTTTAGCTTTTTCTCTGTATACTTTGGCTTGTTTCAGGCAGATACACACTGATCTTATCATTTGAAAAGAAAATCTAATAAAACATTTTTCTTAAAGTTAATTAGTTTATATTTCTGGGAACAGATTCTTTTTTTTTTTTTTTTTTGAGGAAGATTAGCCCTGAGCTAACATCTGTTGCCAATCCTCCTCTTTTTGCTGAGGAAGACTGGCCCTGAGCTAACATCTGTGCCCATCTTCCTCCACTTTATATGTGGGACGCCTGCCACAGCATGGTGTGCCAAGCAGTGCCACATCCGCACCCAGGATCCGAACCGGCGAACCCTGGGGCCACCGAAGCGGAACGTGCGCACTTAACCACTGCGCCACCGGGCAGGTCCCAGAGTCTTTATTTAAAAAGCATTTATTGAGCAGCCACTATAAAATCACCAGCCACTATAAAATCACTAGCCCTGTGCTGAAGAGGTGAGAGAGACCTGGTCTCCACATCAGTCTAGGAGAGGAGACACACAGGTAAAGGAATTCTACAACAGAGTAATTTGCAGGGTGGGGAGAGGGTGGCGCAGCATACCCTGTGGTGTTTATTTCTCCCCCAGCCAGTATGCCAAGATGCCAAAGGGCCTGGCAGAAAAGCAGTTCAGTGGGGCCTGGATAGGAATTGCAACTTGGGAAGACAGGAAGATAGCCATCTTCTCTCTTTGTGGAACTTTTCAAAAAAGAGCAGGCCAAGGAGGGGCTTGTCACCACAGGACCACTAGGACCAGTTCCACTGATCCCACCTTATCAACAGGGTAGGAGCTGCTTTTCAGGAACTGAGAGTCGGTCCCTTGCCTAGTTCAGGCCGGTTAAGATCACCAACCCATCAATTGGGCCTGTGCAAATGCCGGACAGATAGGTGACCCTTTTGACTTCCAGGGGCCGAAAACTCCACCCTCAGATCATGCTAACGCCACCATTTGGTGAACACGTGTCCTGCGAAGAGGCATGAGACTGGACTACGCTTACACAGGTCCTCAATGACCTCACCTCTCCTCACCGCCAATCACCTATCTCCACACGTCAGACCACCCTGCCCTTCATCCCATAAATTTCACCCCAAGCCCTGAATGGGGGGACAGATTTCTGAGCTTCAGCCTTCTGTCTCCTTGCTGGTCGACCTCACAATCAAGCTTTTTCTCTTCTCAAAAGCTGATGCCGTAACAATTGGCTTTTTATGCGCATTGGGAAGAGAACCCCATCTCTGTGCAGTAGCAAGCTGATCAAGCAAAACTTAAGACTCCAATATAATAATTATTGATTGACATGTTCTATGTCGTGCCAGTCCCTGGCTACAGCATAAAGCACAATATATGCGTTCATTGATTAAAGCTGTACAGCGGTGCTGTCCAATAGAACTTTCTAGAATGATGGTAATGTTCCATATCTGTGCTAACACGGCGGCCTCTAGCCACGTGCGGCTATGGGGTATCTGAGATATAGTTAGTGCAATTGAGGAAGGAATTTTTAAATGTTGACGAATGTAAATTTAAACAGCCACGTACACCAGTGGCTACCTTATCAGACAGCACGGCTGTGGACACTCAACATTTAACAAAGGAGCAAGCCTAGCAGACGAGCAGGACACACAAGAATCCTCCACCGTCCCTATCTGAGGGATTCGGTAGTTGCTGTCGAGGCATAATGATATGATGCCTAGAAATGTGTATGTGGACTTGCCTTGCTTGGATTGCTCCTTTACCCTGGCTTGTGGGAAATTCTCACACCTTTAGTATGCCTAAGAATGTCTGGCCAGAGCTGATTACTGTCCTTCCAAGGGCAATCAAAGGGACCTTCCAGGGTGATTTTGACCTTGGAAGCCAAAGGACTCCACCAAAGGAGATGTAAATGAAGGCTCAGAAAGAGGGGGGCCTGGATCCCCAAGGAGGTAGCGAAGGTGAGGGAAAGGCGGTCCCCAGGAAGAGCCGTCTGGAAGGATCGACTCAGGTGTGACTTCTCGAGGAGCAGGAGGGAACCTGGCACATCCATCACAGGACCAACCCGGGAAATGGCAGGCTGTATAGGAGGGCCAGGTCCTGCAGGAGTGCTGACCAGAGCCCAGAAAGGACAGCCAGGGCTGGGCCTTGAATCTCCACTCAAGACTGTGGTCCTTAGGACCAGCGGGAATTTAAAGCAGGGAGCAGGACAATTGGGCTTGTGTTTTGGAAAGGGGCTCCTAGAAGTGGCAGTAATACAAAGGGAAGGAAAGAAATCAGAGGGAAGAGGGGCCATTTCAAAGAGCGCTGTGTCCCTGGGGGGAAAGAAAGAAAGAGGCCACCAACGGTTTCACAGAGCAGACATGTGAGCTTGGGTAATTATTTCCAGCCACAGATTATGCTGGAAACGAAGCCATCCTCTCTAGCTGAAAGGCTGCTCTTACTTCATTCTCCAGGATAAAAGTTCTATCCATGTGACAGACAAAATCAAGTAATTCACTCATTCATTCAAAATAAACATTCACAGCACACAGGTAATAAAATGGGCACCAGGTAAAACGAGACGAGCAAAAACAAAAGGCAGGACCACCCTCACTTGGAACCTTAGAATCGAGGCGGGTGGCAGGTCAGGAGAAAAGAGAGGAGAGGATCTTCCAGGGATGAGCAAAGGCCCCATGGCCAGATGTGGCTCATTCTAGAATCTAGAAGATCAGTGCAGCTGAAGTGGAGAGAAAAGAGGAACATGGAGAGACGAGGCTGGAAAGGTGGGCCGGAGCCAGCCCATGAAGATTCTAGGATTTTGACTTTCATCTTAAAACCAAGGAGAAGGCCCTGAGGAGTTTAAGGTAGGAGGTGGCAGCCAGAAGAGATGCCCCTTTCCAAAGGATTAGGGGGAACAGACAGTGAGACCTGTTACAAGACTACTGCAATTCAATGGTGATAAGCTGAAAACAGGTGACATTTAGGATATAATATTGTAAGAAAATGACACAAAAAGGCAAAAGGACAGAAGATTTGAGGATGAGTCCCATATCTCTGGCTGAGCCAAGTGGCAGAGGACTGGCTTGTTCCTCATGGTGGAGAAGCAGGTGCTTTGTTGGGGTGGGGGGAGCAGGAGGGAAGGCTGAGAGGAGAAATCGGTCTGGGACACGCTGAGTCTGAGACACCCACAAACAACAGGTAGGGAGGTCAGAGAGGCGGCTGGCCCTCTGCATGATGACTCAGGAAAAACCGAGGTTGGACATAAAAAGTCTGTGAGTCAAAGCCACAGATGTGGGCAAGATCACCCAGGGAAAGAACGGGCTGGGAGAGACGAGGACAGGGCCAAGCTTCCGGTGACGCCAACACTCAACGGCCGGAGAGAAGACGAGGTGCCAAGGAAACAGGAGGAAAACCAGGACCGTGGTGGCACCAAAGCCAAAGGAAGGGACGGTTTCCAGGAGAAGAACGACTGGCAGTGTCCAATACCTCTGTTAGAGCAAGGTGGACGAGCGCTGGAAACCTCCCCCCGACAAAGCCACGTGGAGTCTGCAGGAAGCTCAGCAAAACCAGCTCCTCCGGCAGGACGGGCGGAAGCCACCATGCAGCTGACAGGACAAAGTAGGAGGTGAAGAAGGCAAGACGTGAGTACAGACACTTCTAAGAAGGCTGGCTTTGAAGAAGAGGCCAGAAACAGGAAGACTTGCTGGTAGGAAAGACGCAGCATCAAGAGAGGAGACGTGGAAGAGGCTGGAGTGTGTTCCAAAGTCTGTGCTCATGCACAGGGTAAACAGAGCTGCCCTATGACCCGATGACCCCACGACGCCACTCCAAGGTCTATTACCAAGAGAAACGAAACAGACATCCACACACGAACTCATACACCAATATTCACATCAGCATTATGCACAATAGCCGAAAAGCAGAAACAACGCAATGTCTATCAACGGATGAACGGATAAACAAAATGTGATACAGCCACAACAGAGCATCACTGGGCCATCAAAAGGAATGAAGGACCGATACGGGCTACAACGTGGATGAGCCTTGAAAACATCATTCTAAGGGAAAAGTCAGGCACAAAGGGTCGCATTCTATATGATTCCATTTATATGAAATGTCCAAAATAAGCAAATCCACAGAGAAAGAAAGTAGATTAGTGGTTGTCAGGGGCTGGGTAAAGAGGCAGTGAATGAGGAGTGATTGCTAATGGGTACAGGGTGGGGTTTTTTGGTTTTTCTCCTGAGGAAGATTCACCCTGAGTTAACATCTGTGCCAATCTTCCTCTATTGTGTACGCAGATCGCCATGAGAGCGTAGCCAGCTGACGAGTGGTGTAGGTCCAGGCACCGACACCGAACCTGGGCCGCCGAAGAGGAGCTCGCCGAACTTAACCACTGGGCCACTGGGGCTGGCCCCAGGTATGGGGTTTCTTACTGGGACGCTGAAAGTGTTCTAAAATTGACTGTGGTGATGGTTGCACAACTCTGTGAAAATATTAAAAAGCACTGAAGCGTACACTTTAAAACGGAGAATTGTACACTATGTGAATTATATTTCAATAAAGCTGTAAAGAACAAAAGTCTGTGACATGCTAGATCTCTAGGTTCCCAGGGAAGTGGGGGGTGGGTGAGAGGAACATGGGGCAGCGGGGTGACGTGCTGGGAGCGCCTGGTAATTGCACCCACTCTGACCGTGACACGCGGACTTTCCAGACTCACTCCCCTCAAGTCAACAGTCAAGGATCCACCGTCGACGGAGCAAGATGAAGCAACTATTATTTGAAACTTTTAGCCAAAAACATGCCAGGACCTCTAAAAGGCCTCAGACCTAGAAGGTTAATTCTACAGGCATTTGGAGGAGGAAAAAGGAGAAACAGTTCTTTTTAACCGAAGGCTGAAATAGTCAATTTTAGATCATAGTCTTCTAGAATAATAGTCGCAAAATCATATTAACGTGGGTCAGGCTTCAAACCCGGGGCAAACACAAGGCCTTCCACAAGTGAACCACAACGCTAAATGGTACAGATGGTGCCGACAGGACTCCACGAACAGATGCACGGTGGATGCTACACTGGCTGAGAGAAGGTAGATTTCTCATTTGGAAAGCCGTTGTCCGACATCTTCAGTCTTCCGGGGCATCTCCGACCTTGGGAGAGAAACAACCTGGTGGCTACCTAACTTGCAAATAAATTCTTCCCATTGCACAGCACGTGGACAGCACTTCTCGGGCTGTACGAGATGGAGGAGAGCCAAAATGGGAGTTAAAAATACTGACGCTCATTTTTTAAAAAGAAAAATTCTCAGCACTTCTGCATCGTCCTGTCATTTGAGTGGTGTTTATGGTTATATTTTCTTTAAGAGTTTTCTTAAAAAAAAAAAATGACAGAATCTCTATCTCAGAGCCGCCCTCATAAACAATCCCTTTGTGAAGCAGTCTCAATTTACATACAACAGTGAGAACGAGGATCCTGAACTAATTAAGGTCTGGAGCTGGCTAGCAAATTGCTATAATTGTATATTCTCTAGCATCCTGTCTCGGAAAACAAATCCATACTCAGGCAAATCTCAGCAAGAATGATACTGTTCAAGATTTTAATATCTCGGGCTTTCGCTGCATCTGTGCATGGTTTCCAAGTGGCTTGTTCTCTCGTGCGGGAGACATTACACAGACATTTTTAAAAACGCTTTCAGCTTTGGCAGCCTGGCATCCGCACACCACAATCATTACCACAAAATGCACACATGGCAGGATCAAGACGCAGGCAGCCCCAACAGGAGAGCCTCTGTATGGAGACACCAACTTGCAGAGTCCGTCATTTTTCAGACTTCAAGTCCCTGGCCTTGGAGGGGCTTGTTCTGACTCATGCAGAGTGTAGCCAAAATCCTGCAATGAACTGTGCCGTCACCAGTCTCACGCAGAGAATGCAAACTGACAGCCCTTAGCTGCTTCTGACCTGGAGATACGTTTTATTGGGTTCGTGCATAGTCTTTCAGAAACTGGGCTGCACAGACCAAATTTCTAAATCAGGCATCTTTACAGGGAGGAAAAAAACTCCTGGCAACACTGGGTGAGCCATATTCCTGCTGGTCAGCAATCAGACGGAGGCAACCTCCCCACTCCATGCAGGCATCTCCTACTCTCCAAAGGCCCCGGGAGCCTAGATGCCAGCTACAATCGCTGGTGCACCTGCTGGCCCCTGCAGACAACTGATTTGGAACCCTTGGGGGAGAGCTCATGACTAAGTACAAAGGTTTAAAATCAAAGGTAAAACCTGACCCCAGTTCTCCACTTTGCCACTTCTTCAATGCCTCCGAGCCTCAGTTTCCTTAACTGTAAAATGGGAGTAACACCACGTCTGTATCACAGCATTATGATGAGAATCAAATAAAGTAATTTGCATGTTAATACCTGGCACCTAATAAGGACTCAGGAAATATTAGTTAGGCAAACACACTTGCATCTAATAGTACTTTCGATTTATGCTTGAGCATCTTTCAGAAGATCATTACCCTCGGACACAAATGTCAACCTGACATCTTGAAAGCTCAAAAGCTTTGTCTCCCGAGAACTAAAATGCTCCAGTAAATGCCAAGCTGGCCTAATGGCAATGACGGGCTTGGGAATTACTCAGTTAATAAGTGAGTACGTGTTAGGGAAAAGAGGGCGCACAAATGGAAATGTAGTTAGAGAACCTGAAAGGTCATACGGACTAGATGTAAGAATGGGATTAAAGAATTCTGAGCTGATTATTGTCAGAGTTTCTAAGTTTCCCAGGGACAGTGAGGTTCAGGGCCTGTTCTCGACCCACAAGCAGAGAATAATGTTGCCACCCTCCCAAGATGCCTGAGCATCACCTCACCGATTTTTGAGGAATTATCTCTTCCCCGACGATGGGGACAGTGTTGGTGGGTCCAGGTGTCCAACCACCAGCCCCTCCCTGGCCAAAGGGCAGGCACATGACACTAGGTGAAGGACTCTCCCTAGGGACTTTGCTCTGCTGATCCTCAGGACGCTGTACACCGGCTCCGCTCCCCCAAGCAGCCCTCGACCTCCAGCCTTCCCGCCGACGCCATGAGCCCACAGACTTCCCTCCAGTTCATCCCCTTCCTGCTCTAATTAACCAGAGCTGGCTGCCCTTGCTCACAACCAAAGATCCCTGACAGGGATGGTGTCACGTGGGGAGCAAAGCCATGAATTTCCCAAACCACAAGAAAAGCAGGCTAGAGGAGTAAGTGTGTGTTCAGTGAGCCCACAACATCACACTGTGGATCCTGAGACGATCAGCACTGAAGGAGGGGTCAGCCTTCCTGCCAGTGAGCCTTTGCAAGCGGCACATTTTGACCTTGCTGGCTTCCGCCCTCAGAAACCCGCTCTCAACTCCAGGCCTCTGTGTATCCAACTTCCTCACCTGACCCAAGACGCTCTGTCAGAAGGGTTCCCCAGACACAGAAGCGGTCAGTCACCTGCCACCTGAGCCACCTGGAAGAGGGGAGCTGAGTTCCACACAAAGAAAGCCATCCAAGGCAGTCCCTGGGGACAGACAAAGGTCTCCCTCAGAACCAGATGACCCTCTCCCCTCACAGATTCCCCACCAGAACAGGGGCTCCAAAGGCCCCGGGGAAACTGGTCCAAACAGCTGCAGAGCGGCTTTCCTGAGACGTCACAGAGGCCAACAGGACAGGAAGCCAGTCCAGAGCCCGCCTGCTGGGTAACCCTCCACAACTCTGCACTCTCTGGGCTTGGCTTCCCTGTCTGCCTGCGTGCCGTCTTCCTAGAGGCTGTAAGTCGGGGAAGGAGAACGGGGTGAAAGCCTTCTCCATACACGCTCACCGGCTTCACGCCAACTCTAACCACGGCCGACATTTTCGAGCACTCACTACGTCCCAATTCTGAGCACCTCGCACGTGTGAACAAATTCTGTCTTCATCATAACCCTCTATCTTTATCAGCCCCACATATAAGCGGAAACCAAGTCCCAAAGAATAACCCAGCTAGGCAGGGGGCAAGCCGGAATGTGAACCCAGGGAGCCTAGTTCTAGAAGCCAGGCTTTTTTAGACCTCCATGCCACCCTGCCTCTCGAATGGAAGTGGGGCTGAGCATGCTGGTCTAGGGCCTGGGGAGAGAGGGAGCCCAAATTCTAGCAGGGGACACCATCAACAAACCAACAAATAAGAAGTACAAGGTCACAGACAAGGGCTGGAGAAAATCTGGAGTGATCTTGAGGAAGCTTCTGGAAAGCTGCAAATGTTCTATTATCTTGATGTGGGTTGTGGTCCCACAAGTGTATACACGTGTTAAAGTTCATCAAGCTGCACAGTGAAGATAAGATTAAAAATGTACTAGATGGGGCTGGCCCGGGGGCACAGCAGTTAAGTGCCCACGTTCCGCTTCAGAGGCCCAGGGTTCGCCAGTTTGGATCCCAGGTGCGGACATGGCAACTCTTGGCAAGCCATGCTGTGGCAGGAATCCCACATATAAAGTAGAGGAAGATGGGCATGGATGTTAGCTCAGGGCCAGTCTTCCTCAGCAAAAAGAGGAGGATTGGCAGCAGATGTTAGCTCAGGGCTAATCTTTCTCAAAAAAAAGGAAAAGAAAAGAAAGTGTTCAATCAACGAACCCCACAATAATGTCAGAGGGACACAGGAGCCAACTGAAAGTGCTCCCAATGGCCAAAGCTAGGACAACTTGAGCAATAAAATAAGCAGCACTGGACTATTACCTCAAGTTTAAAGTAATTGAGTCCATGCTGATACAAATAAATGCTTGAATAAACAAGTAGGAGAGAAGAGACAAATCTCTCATACATTCCAATAATTTCTGCAGACACTCTGGCCTCAAGGAGGGGGAGCATAACCCCCCACTCGGTACGCGTGGGCTGGGCACTGTGACTTTCTCCCAAAGAGCACAGTACGGAAGGGAAGAGACCTGACAGACACCACCTGTCAGGTGACCAAGGTCAACATCACCAGCGACAAATTACGATGATGATACGCATCCTCGATATGATGCGATGAAAACAGCGCTTCACTCCGTGGTCTTCCTCCCACAAACCCACAGTCGCAGTCCACCCCCACCCAATCATGAGAAAAACACCAAAAAACTCCTAAGCAAGGGGCATCCCACAAAACACCTGACCGGCACTGCTCAAAACGATCAAGGTCCTCAAAACCAAGGAAAGTCTGACAAACGGTCACAGCCGAGAGGCGTCTAAGGAGACATGAGAACTAAATGGAATGCGGTGTCCTGGATGGGGACAGAAAAGGGACTTTGGTGGGAAAACTAAGGAAATTGGAACAAAGCGTGGACTTCAGTTGGTAATAACATTCCACTGTCAACTCATTAATTGTGGCAAATGTACCACAGTGTGTGAGCGCGCGTCTGTGTACGGGTGCGCGCGCACGCCCGTGTGGGGTCAGGGAGGCGACACGGGAACACTGCACTATCTTCACAACTTATCCGGAAATCTAAAACTGCTCTAAAATTAAAAGTTCATTTTTAAAAATATAACAGAATATGACGCAACGGCTCCTTTGGACTGGGTGGCTGCCGAAGGCCTCTCGGAGGAGATGACGTCTGAGATGACTGTGAGGGATGACAAAGAGGCAGCAGGGCCCAGGGCAGCATGTTCCCCGCAAAGGGCACAGGACACACAGGCCCCAGGAGGGAAGGAGGGGAAGGAGGCCGGGAGGCTCGAGGGGAGTCAGGGGGGGGAAATGATCCAAGGTGAACAGAAGGTCACGAGGGCAACGAAGGGGAAGGAAGCTGAGCGGGTGGCAGGTCTTGGCGACCAGGCAGGCAGGCCCAGGTGGGTAGGCCAGAGCGATGTCAGGCTGGAGCCCAAGGGCACTGGAAGGGCAGCGGAAGGAGTGAGCAAGAAGGGCCGGCTCCGATCTGTTTTTCAAGATGGCCCTGGCTGCTGGAGGGAGAGGACTGGAGTGGGGCAGACAAGAAAGAGGGACAAGGACGACCCCAGCAGCATCACGCTTCGGGCGGCACAGAGGGAAATGCCACCTGGTGAAGGGTTAGGAGCATCCAGGGGGTCTGAAAGACGACGAGAAGAGAGGTCCCCACACCCAAGGGGAAGGGGAGGGGGTCTCCACACACCGGGGTCTGAGCAGAGCAGGCTCCCGCCCCAGGGGACGATCACTTTGGAAACTCCCCACAATGGCCACAGGGCTCCAGCGCCGATGAAGGAAGCACCTCCTGGGGGCAGACGCTCGTTCAGGCCCATTCCGCACGTACTAGCTGTGAGACCACCATTCAGAGCCTGTTTCCTTGTCTGAACAGCAGGAACCACCACCCACCTCACAAGGGGATCGATGGAAGCCAGTAAGGAAAAGCTGCAGGTACAAGCACTGCCTTCACAGAGACTGTCAGGCAGTACTGTCTATACAAGCAAGGCCCAAGGGGGAAGGGATCCTGGACTCTAACTTAACACCTCATTTTACAGATAAGAAAAGGGAAGGACAGAGACAGAAGGTGCCCCAGGCCCGGGGGAGAGCGAGCGGTGGAGTGAGAAGGAAGCCCCGTCGCAGCTCCCGGGCCCCGGCCTCTCTGTCCACATCCGACTCTGACCACAACCATGGGGCTGGGACCCACTCCCTCATCAGCAACGTCTCAAAACACCCTTTCCAGAAGGTTCTTTCCTTGCTCAAAACTCCCCGTGGCTCTCCTCACCATTACTTACAGGGGTGATAGCCCCACATGGGCTGGGTAGGGGCTGGGATGAAGGGGGGCAGAGGCCAATGACTCAGCCCCGCTACTCTCCCTGCGGCTCCCTCCATGGACCCCCCAGCCGGGTGGGCTGGCCTTCACCTGAGGGGCCTCCCCCTCCTCTCTGCGCCATGCCAGGCCCCCACCAGCCAGCTCCCAGTCTTCACTATCGGATCCCTACATTTGCCCAAAATGACAGCAGTCTTGTAAAAATCCTCAGAAGGCTTCGTGGCCTCAGATGCCTTTAGGGAGCCACTTTCTGTGACACACCCTCTGGCGAGATCGGCATCTTTCTGGCAGTCTGTAACAACCCCCTCTCCAGCCCTTCCCCGTGACCCACAGGCCTGACCCACAGGCCGGCCGTGTGCTCAGCCCAGGCACTCAGTGATTGCAGAAGGAATAACAACCTCTTGGTACAACCATTAAGTTTGGAGATGAGCATTTCCATCAACCAAAGATAGGAAAACCGCTCCAGCAGCTCCTTTCTAAAGGCACCCTGAAGGCAGAAGGGAGCAAGTGCCTCCTTTTGGGAAGCCTCGTAAAAGCTCACGCAGACCCAACAAAAAGTACCAATCTCGCAATTAGAACATTGTGAGGAAGTCTGACAAAGGATTCTAAATAAAAACATAGACCGTGTTTGCTCTGATTTGCTAAATTTTGTCCTAAATGCAAACGCTGGCCCCAGCATTCCAGAAAGTTCTACATTTCCTTTTTTTTCTCTAACCAAGACCACCGTTTTCCAATGAAGTGGGCCAACTTCATTCCAGTCCTGAGATTCCAAAGAGACCTGTTATTAAAATCAGAAAACAAGCGGCAGCTAGAGCCTCTGGTTGCTTCTAGAACATGCTTTATTTAAATTCTGATTCCTCAAAGTTACCCCGCAGGGAGGTAGCCAGCTGCTCTCAGTCACGATACACGCGGAAAATTTACTGTCGGGACAATCCCCGACAGGTCGGTACACCTACACAGACACGCAAGGGAAGGAAAATTGAAGGGAGGCGATTTCTCCATAAATTAGGTTTATCCATCAAATGTTCCACACCTCCAAATCGGAGGAGTGTCACAACCTCGGCTCACACAGCCACACTCCACTGCACCACAACAACAAGAAAAAGAAATTCCAATTTCCTCCTCTGCTCTGGAATAGATAATACAAGATTTTGACTCACCTTTGGAACGAGTAGAGATATCCATGCCCTCTACCACCTCCTGTTCTGTTTTTATTTCCTCTTCAGCCAAGCTGAAACAGAGCAAATTACATTCACGTTTAGGTAGACTGAGAACTTGCCCCATGGGGGCAGCAGCTTAGAAGTGCTAACAACACACCCACCTTTACCACAATCCCTCATCCTTACGCAGGGGTGGGGGGAAAGAACCCCACACCTGATTTCAAAGTGTTACCACGCCTAAAGGAGTTTTTGAAAACACTACGTTGTTCTTTTTTTTAAGTCAAATTACTATTCTAGTTGTCATGCTACTGGGGGATACAAAAAAGCATTTTTTTAGACACACAATTACAATCTACACCCGTGGGCCCACCAGAGCCCAGGCTTCAAGTAAACAAGTTTCTTATTATTAACACAGGGTCAGGTTGGAGGTGGCCCGCAGGGTACCCAGAGCTCTGATCTCTGAATTCTGCAAGGCACAGCACTTCCCAGACCCCTCCCCTAAATCTTACAATTTCCCGATGAGAGAGGAACATGAAAAAATATACAGGTTACATTACAAAGTTGAAAAATACACCCAGGCTAGAAGCAAAAGGCCTGGTCTCAAACATTCAAACCACCAGCATTTATCCGAGGAATTAGGATGGGGGTCTCCACGCTCCCCACCCCTGGAGGTTTCCTCTCTATAGCAGGCATGGCTTAGAGAAAGCATTGAGCCCTCTTTTGAGCTGTGACTAATTATCCCCCAGCACAAAAGTGGAATGAGGAAGGATTATTTAAAAGACAGGCTGAGAGCTGGGGGTTGGGGAGAGAAGCGGGGAAAGCGGGCCCCTTTGCTGGGAAGGTCCGCCAGAATCTTCTCTCCCTCTCTCTGCTGGAACTCTCGATGAATGCGGTGCAGGCCATTTCCTATCTTCCCCACACACACCCCTCCCAAGCCAAGCCAGTCAAGTCCTGCTTTTTATAGGTGCGAACTCTATGAGGTATTGGAACTTCCCAAGCATTTGGGCTGACAATGAAGAGATAAGAATCGGACCATTTACTTTAGATGCAATTCCATCAGACTATGGTTCAACAAGAAATGGGTGCATCACCAACTGATACTGCTGGAATTTTCCATTTGGAAGACTCAAGGCCAGGACGGGAGGGAGGCTGGGCAAGAGAGAAAGGATTAGAATGTCCCTTCTGTGTTCCATGGTCTGGGACAGTGACAAGACAAAAGATGAGTCCAAACGGGCCTGGAACCTGAGGGTCAGTTGGAGATGTATTCCCTGACTATTGGGGGAAGAGGATTCAGGATAGGAATTAGATAGACAGGAAGAGATGACAGCTCAGAATTAAATTACGAGAACTTGGAATCCTCAAATTTAACTAGTGCCCGCAGAAAGAAGAAAGAAAGGCAGTCTAGTTTCAAATCAGAATATTAACACATTTAGCTCTCTGATACTGAACCCCATTAACAATTTCATTTACACTGCATCTGGAGAGAAAGCCTGTGACACAAACCAGCAAAGAAACAACTGACATGTTGTCACAAATGGTTGTCATCAGATAAAAGCAGCCTCTTCAACTTAAACACGTCGCTAACATGCAATAATACAAAGGTGATTTGTGGAAGGTGATTTTAGCACTAATGCTTTTTACTCCAACTTAAGAGGCAAATATTGTCAACTCAGAAACACACTCTGCCTGCAACATACACAGGCTGCCCAAATGGACACTGCTGATGGTTTCTCGCTTGGAGTGACTGGAAATAAATTTTAACAAAGAGCCCCATGCGGCATTCAGAGATGGGTAGATGGGCAACTTCAAAAGAACAAATAGCAACCTTGATCTTTCTAGCAACTAGAATTCTGTTTCCTTCTCTAGCCTGAAGTATGTGAAATCCTAAACTTCTTGAAACCGATCCCATATTTTGAGTGATGGAAAAACATTAATCTGTGATCCAACCAAAAGGTAAGGTCGTGAAAGAAACAATTATGCATAACACAGCCCAACAAACCCACGTGAAGGATTTCTGCAGCCATGAAAACATTCAAAGGTGTATTGATCATGGAGGAGGACTGCATTCAAGAGAACAATTATTTGACTTGTAACAGCCTGGAGGAGCTGAATACTCCAGGCAGGAATGCTGCTGAGAGGTTAAAAAAATGCAAACTAGTTATGTGGTGGCTATTTGCTGCTGAGTTTAAGATAATCAATTCTGGAGCAGCAAAGAGGGGGGAAAAAAGTTAAGCTGTTTTATCTTTCCAAGTATATTACAAGTGGGCACCATAATCACTTAACTTTAGCAATAGCACCACCAGCTTTAGCCAAGGATTTCAAGCACAAGAATTTCAGAAAACCATCTTTTTCACAGATCAGCAAGCCATCCTTTCAAAGGGAACCTGTGCAAGCACATGCACACACACACACACACAATAACTTGTATTTGACTAAAGGAAACTGCAGTGTCTATGCATTAAAAGGGGGGAAAAAAAAAAGACTTCATTTACAAAAGCAAAGACCAGAATGCAAAATTAGTCATTTTGAATAGCCACATCTAAAGGGACTTCCTTTTTTTCTACACCACTGATCTCATTTTTTTTGGTTTAGTGTCAAGTACCAGTATGTTATGAGGAAAAAACTACGAATATTACATCAAAAGTGGTGGTGAGAAAAGATTTGTACCTGTCTGAATGCCCCCACACATCTTGGTCAATTTAGGTTAAGAACTGTTCAGTCATTGGGAGGAAAAAAACAGTCAAATAACAATAATTGTTAAAAAGGAAAAGCAGCTGCATCTGGAGAAAAGACTTTGAACTCTTGTCATTAACACATTAAAGTCTTAGAAAATACACAGCATCTTTCCTTCCATACCTGCAACCTTCCAGCAACCCGGATTATTTAAATCAAAGACAATGGAACAACAAGCCCTTGTTTCAAACTGACATTACTTTCTTTTTTTTAGGTCTGTTGGGGAGGCTGGGGGCCCGCTAAAGAAAAGGGTAAAATTAGCTGAAAAACCAAACAACACCCTCTCACCCCAAAAGGAAAATACACCATCAACTAGTTGTATACATTGTATGTTCCCACCACCACCACCTCTTGCACTCACATTTTTCACCCTAAGACACTTGCCTCTGGATTTCACAAACTGAGACATTTCAGGCAATTAGAGAAGAAATAACACACCTGCAAATACAACCAAGACCATCCCAGCCCGTCCCAGAAAGAATAAGATTTCTCCCCCACTGCCTGAACAAGAAAACCTAGGCTTACTTCTGAACCTGCATGCACTGAAAAAGAGCAATTAAAAGTTGCAGATGAACTGGTGCACCTCCAGGATGTTTTAAGCCTTCTGATTATTAATTCTGAGGACTCAAGGCTGGTCCGTAATTCCCAGGAATCTCGTCCCCTCACCACTTCCAAAAGAGAGAGAGAAAGAAAAGAGAAAAACATCTAGTCTGGACAGAAAAATGCCTGGATACACAATGCCCAGATATTTCTGTTCCCCAAGTGCCCCTACTCTTTGACTTTTAACCAAGAATATCTAAGCCATCTAGAATATATAACCAGCATGCGCAGGCTCTGGGTCTACAGAGAAGGCTCATCGCTCGCACAGCAATTCAAGAATCATGCATCATTTGAAAGGACTTTTCCTTCAGCTTTTTACTTTCATTCAAAATACCAAACTGGTCCAGGCTGTAAGAAATACTTAATCCCCAAGACACAACATCCTCCTCTTCTAGAACACAAAGCAGTGAACATCAAAATAAAAAACCATGCTTCCTTCAATCTGCAATTAATTTTTTTTAAAAAACCTGGGGGGAAGGGAATGGTTACCACAGCAGCTTTATATAAGCACTCACCTAAAACAGGCACAGTCATCGGGAGCTAAGCTATTTATGCAGGATTCTTAAAATGGCGTCTGGCAACACTGCCTCATTCCTGTATTGAAGCTAAAATGGTAGCAGTTTGTTCCATAGCTGCAGCGCTGGTGGGAGCAGCTCTGCTAGTTTCAAAGCCACCTTCCTAAATATCAGAACTAGGAGAAGCTCAACTAAAGGACACCAACAACCCAACGTTTAGAAGCTTAAAAAAAAAATCTGCAGTGACGGGGAGTTTGTGAAGTCACAGGTTCCTAAGGAAAAACCCTTCCCTTTTAGATCCTGAGCCTTCAACAGGAGGCTCTGAGAGGAGACCCCCTTGCCCTCGAATTAGGTGGGTGGAGGGTTAGGAATTATGCAGCCTGGTGGCATAAACTGCAGACAGACAGGTGTCTGTGCAAACAGAAAAAATGTTAAAAGGGAGCAGGCTGGGGCGGGGGAGGCGGCCCATTCCCCCTTCTTGGTATAGCAAAACCAGCTTTGCAGCCAGACCCAAAAGGAGCTAGGTAAAACGAAAGTGCTTCGAGGACAGCAGGCAACCCAGGGGGAGGCCAGGGTAAAATAAAAAGGCTGCTTCCAAGCCTGAAAACGGCCACCAAACACCCAGCCAGTCCTAAGACAGTTAACATCCAGGAAAGACAGTCCACGTCTGCAGAGGAGAAACAACAGGAAAACACTCCCCTTAGCCAATGCACAGGATACTCACAAATTAGATTTTTGTCCACCCCCAACGAGCCCTGAAAATTAACAATGGGTTTTGCAAACCCGGCTTTCAGAGGCCGAAGGAACAGCCTCATAGTGGATGGTGTAATTTACGGTTACAGGTCTGAGAATTGGCCTCAGAACTCTTCTGGTGCTGGGAGTGGGGAGTGTCAAGGTGACTGCTTTTTAGCTCCAGGGGAGAAAGGAGGGCATGGTGCCCAAGGCTGTGCCAGGGCGAGGACGGGCGGCTGGCTGGCTCCTCGCCGGCCGGTAGGTAGGTAATCTTGATGAGGACGGACAGCCTGGCAGCGAGCAAGCTGCAGGGCAGAAATGGCTCCCGCCTGCCTGCTTGTTTATCTGTAAGGAGAGTGGGGAGAAGGGGGAAGGGCAGCCATGGCCTTAGCAACCCGAAGCCAAGGGTGAATCCTTACTTGTTGTTGCGTTTAAGAGCAAGACAGGGCTTCTAAACAGATCCCCTCCCTCTATCTCTGCGTGGGGTGGCGAAGGCTCTTTGCATGTATCTTTCTTTTCAGGGTCAACCAGAGGCAAACCCAGATCTGGGGCTTCTCAGCTGACAAATGTTCGCTGCCTCTGCCACAGGCGAGAGAAGGGGAATGAAGGCAAGAGAAACAAAGAGATCACACATTTGAAGTGGTTGGACTTTTAAAAAAAAACCTACCTTTGCCTTCAGGATTTTCTGGGTTACTGTCACCCTGCTTTTTAAAGAATGACTCATTTTCCCCCCTTTCCTATTTAAGACCTGAAGCAGTCTCCCCAGTGCTCTCCCAGGGAAAGAAAAGGGGGAATGTTTTGTTTAAAAGAAAAAGGGTTACAAGAAAGAAAGAAAGAAAAAAAAAAAAGCTATTGTTTTCATCCCTAATTTATAATCCAAGAGGCCCCATTGTTTCTCTCTTTCTGACTCAAATCTTTGAGCTGTTAATTATAAAAGTAACTGGACTGGGCTCCAACAGGCTATGTTCATGCACAGCAATTAGAAAAACTCTGTAGAAAGTTTACTGAGTGATTATATATAATTAATTCCTAGTTACAGATGGAACACTGACCATTTTCTGGAGCTAATAAAAGCAGTTTCTCCTTCCCCTCCCCCACGTGAATGCCACTTAATTTCCCAAAGCAGAAAGTGAGTCCATCCTGGAGGGTCTTGAAGGAAAAAGAGAGAGAGGAATCCAAAGCTCCAGTGTGCCTGTGTTTGCTCCTTGCAGCTGTGCATCCTCTTTGGGGACTGAGGAGGCAGAGGGAAAAAGGAAAATAGCCCAACATTCTGTTCCTCCCTCTGCAATTTACAATCGTGGCAGAGAGAACATTCTACCTTGATGTAAAAAAGAAGGGGAGGAGGGGGGGAGATGCCCTAGGAATGGAATGTAGGAGACTCTTCAGCTTGGCGGATCTGCTTTTCCTAAAAGGAACAAAGATGGTGGAAATTTCCAGAAGGCCCGTTCTCAGTCCGGCCACTGCAATTGTCAATCTGTAACCTTTCCTCCAAGTCTATTGGTTCAAACGCTGGAGAGAGGAACCCCATTGGGCTGCTCCGTGACCCAGCACTGCTGTCCCTACCTAGTCCTGCTGCAATGCAGACATTTATTTTTCCCCCTTAGTGAAACTGGAAAATAATGCTATTTGGAAAGCAATTAGCTTCTTACAGACTCATGCTTGATGGTGGCCACCGCACCAGAGCAAAAGCGGCTAGCTTGGTCCAGGGCTGAGAACTCGGTGGGGCTGCACATTTGAAAACAGCTCTTGGCCTTGCAAACCTGTGGGAGCCTTTTTAATGCAAGCTTTTACAGGACAAATGCCTCGCCCTGAGTTCCCCTTGCAGTCTAACAAACACGCCATTATGCAAACTTTGAAGGCTCCAAACCAGGAGTCTTGTGATTAGACATTTCTCCTAGGAAGGCCACAAGAACTTCAACAAGTAATTTCCATTTACAGCCAGGAGATAAGAACAAAGAAAATAGCTAAGTGTCTGAACTTACTTCGACTTGTGTGGGGCAGTCACACTGCTCAGTTTTAAGGACATAACATCATTAACTGCCTGCACTTTTTACTCTAAGAAGCTGGCCTTACACACACTTTTCTTAACTTAGAATTTGGTACAGTTCTCATTATTAAATAAGCCTTCTCCCAATTGGTACTAAAAGGTGGGTAGCTGGACACTAATTTAAAAGAAAAAAAAAGATTATGGACTCCATAAAGTTGGCATAACACAGCAGTTGAATATATTTCCAGCATTTACATTCATGCTGGATGGGTCTCCAGGCTGGAAATTTATGTAGTGAACTTCTGGGAAATTCTGAGGCTAACGCTAAACACGAGTCTATTTTTTTCACTCTTAAATTCTAACCACAGCATGAAGAGATCAGGGGAAATGTAAAAAGTGAGAAATAAATCCTAAGTAAAGGCAAGCGTGCATACCAATGTGTGGGTCAGGCTTGGAAAAAGGACCAAGTTTGGTGGTGGATGGGATGTTGCACAACATGTAAGTATCCTAATACATTAGGTCCTGACACCACCACCCCCACACACACCACCACCACCACCACCACCAGCTCCTGCCCCACCAATGCTTAAGGCTCTGGAACTCTAAGAACTAGCACTTTCATTACATTTCACAAGCAGATCACCTACCCAGAGTTCTAATATCCAAACAGACCTAATGAAAGGTCTCCAGGCAAGTCACAATGAACTGAACATTTCTCTCCTGTCTGAGGGTAAACAGGAAGTGTAAGCTGCAATCCTAGCTGCAGGTTATCGGGAAAAACAGTGGATTCAAACAGTCACCTAAAATCAAGACACTATTAAAAAGCCCTTAATTGATTCCTGCTAATGAAAAGCCCCCAACTGCTGGAGCCAAGACCCCCTGTTACAAACAGACCCCAAATGTTCGCCAAACTCTTTATAGATGGTCACAGAGGAAATGGATTTCTCTACTTACCCAACCAATGTTCAAGCAACCGTCTCATTTTTCCACAGTTAAGAAGAGAGAACAGGCTGGCAGATTGGGGACTTGATCAAAAAGGAAATTTTTTTAAACAGTTACATGGGATTATTAAAAACACACACACACAACACCACCACAACCCAACAACTGACTATGGAATGCTGTCATGAGCCACAGACATGATTTTATTTCCTCTGCACTCTATCACACAGGAGACAGAGGATGATACAATGTGAAAAAGGGAAAGGAAAATGAAAACAAGGATAAAAGATACATTAGTTCATTGAAAATCATGCAAGAATAGAAAGCTAAGGGATTCAAAGAGTCCTCACAGATTTATTGCAGGATGTTGTCCAACATCTCTCCCCCCCCCCACCCCCCCTCATCCCCATTCCTTCTCCAAAAACTTCCTCCAAAGCCTAGAAAACACTTTCAGAAACATTTGCTGGCTGTAGGCTGGCTTGCAGAAGAACACTCTGTATCAACAGAAGTCAGGAAAAAAGGCTGAACAATGTAGTTTCAAGTGAAGAAACCCTGTAGGGAGAGAAAAGACTATGTAGAAACACCACCACCCACCTAGGCCCCAGGAGCTAAGACCTCTCCTGAGCACTGCTGTGCTGCTCAGGGCTTGGTTCTTTTTAAAACACGCGTCCTCTCTTGTCAGAAGTTAGTCCAGCCTTCCCAGAACCTCTTTGGAGAGGTAAACTTGCCTGCTTTGCTGTCTGCCATGAGCTCTCCTTGGAGAGGAGCCTGCGTCTTACCTTCCATTTCTTCCCCCAGCAGGCATGTGACACAAGAGAAGACAATAGTGCAGGGGGGGGAAACTGCTCAGAGAGACAGAGAGAGAAAGAGAGAGAAAAAAAAAAAAAAAGCTTCTTTTTTGGCATACCAGGATCTAGCTTCAAATTATTCCAGAAACACCAAGTCCTGGTGGAAGCAAAAGTGTGCCAGGCCCTTGCCAGTTTGCAAAATCAAGCTATGGCTAATGGCTCCTTAGCCATGTGACCCAAGAAAGCAAAAAAAAATTCTCTCTAAACAGTTCCAAGTTAACCTAAGTGCTGTGGGGGTGAGTGTGGCACGGCCAGCCACAGAGAAATCACACTGCTCGCCCACAATTCGGATGTCTCAGAGGGAGGGGGAGAAAAAGATGGTTAAAAAGTCGAGCTTACCTCTGTGGATGCATTGTTAACACTGTGTAATGTCAATACTTATAAAACATGGAGGACAGGCTCCTAGTTCTCACAGAAAAAGGGTTTGGCACTTCGGCTTGATGATCTGGCCGCCTAATAAAAGCTCATCCCCGATTGGCTGCCCCGGCAAATCGGAGTGTAAGGCGGCCCGGGATTGGCTGAAACACTTCCTGAGCGATTATCTTTGTGAGGCTCTGGTGAGCAAGAGCCATCCTGTGCACAGAAAAAGACAGGCTAAGCTAGGCCTTTTGCAGCAACGAAAACTTGGGGAAGGGGCCCCCAGACGCACTTCTCCCACCCCCTGGCTAGATTTCCTGGCACGGGCAAACCAGGGCAGCCAGCCTGACCTGCTCCAGCAGAGCCTGAGGCCTGGGGGGCCCTAGGAAGGGAGTTTTTGGGGTGAGCTGAAAGGGCTCACCCTCACCTGCCCCCAAGGCCACGGCCCTTTTCTAGAAGGGTCCAGCAGAATGGTCCCCCCCGCCTGGGGGGGAAATGCAGCTGAGGAGTGGGGGACCCCAGAGAAACAGCCAAGGGGGCAAGAGAAAGGGGCTGGATGCAGGCCTCTGAGAGCTGGGGGCAAACAGCCAGCACAGGGGACCCCCAGGAAATCGCGAAAGAGCAGCCGTGGCTTCTCGGGACAGAGGAGCCGGGCTGCTGTGGGGAGGAGGGGAGCAGAGTGGTCAAGTTTGCATAGTCATTGTCAAAATGCCTCCTGGAAAAGCAGGCCAGAGAGCCCTTTGCCGGGCCCAGAGGCTAACCGCTCGCCCCTCTCCGTCCCCACTCCGAGGAAAACCATCCTGGGTTCCTGCCTCCCTGCCAGGATGCCAAGAGGGCCCCCCCTCCGTCCTTACCCTAAGAAAAGCCAAAGGCGCTCCTAGCAGGCCACATGCCTAGATCTACAAAGTTCCCTTCCCTCCCGCCCCCTCCCCCACCGCTGAGGCCTGCTAAACCTGTCAGTTACACAAAAATCTGACTTCCGTATTAGTCTGCGAGGCCTGCAGCTTCCTGCCTATTAACCCTCTCTCGGACTCCAGGCCTGGCCAGGAGAACTAGGCCCTGAGATCGCAGCAAAGGCCTGTGGAAAAGTACCAGCTGCAGCTCTCCCGGCAGATGCAGAGAGAGAGAGAGAGGGAGAGAGGGAGCCGCTGTCTCTCGCCTTCGCTTCTTCCCAAGGAGGCGTGTACCTTCTGAATCCAGGCCACAGGCAGTGCCTCTCGGTCTGAGAAGCCATTTACATCCACAGGGAGAAAGAAAGATGTCAAACTCAGCGAGCGAACAAGAACCCCCATTCTTAGTCAGGCCTCCCACCCACTGCTCGGCCCTTCCTGTCACGGTCGTCCCTGTATGTGTGTTCTTGGGGAACTGGGCCCTCAGCGGGCAGACAAATCCCATGAGCCTTATGAGGATTCTGGCTGAAATTTATTTCCAGAGAGCGGCTTCTTTCCGTCCCCAAAGGCAGATGGAGGAGCTGCTTCACACACAGCCCTACACTTGGCAGCCCCACCCCCACCCCCACCTCTGGCACTGCTCCCCAGTAAAATATTAACTGGTTTTTCAGAGCTGCGTATAATGCCACCTCTTTCTATAGTATCAGGTCTTTGCCTGTTTCCTCCCTGAAGCTGCCTTTGTGGTTGGTACTCTGAGAAAGAAAAGGCAAATCCAAAAGGCTCTTAAAATGTCCATGCGTGCTTGCTGGTTTTTTTTTTTTT
Organism: Equus quagga; assembly: GCF_021613505.1. Taxonomy (NCBI): domain Eukaryota; kingdom Metazoa; phylum Chordata; class Mammalia; order Perissodactyla; family Equidae; genus Equus; species Equus quagga. The sequence goes on from NC_060278.1 coordinate 98,049,946, forward strand.
TTTAAGACAAGGTGCTTCGCTAACAAGATTTTTTTAAAACAGCCAGCTGGAGGAACAGAAGCTAAATAAACATCATTCTTTCGAGGCTGGAGAACGCTTCCAGGAGACACAGCGATATACCAGGACGTAAAACGATGGCCCGAGAAAGTCTCCCCTCGCCTCCTGAAACTAGGACGTGTGGGCTTTCTCGTCCCCCAGCATTCGTTCCCACAAAGAAAACCCAGAGCTGGTGGCCTGCGTTCCCTGCCCCCGCCCCCCCACATGGACAACAGATGCCCACCGAGTTTACATCCAGTCTTCCTGGCTGGGAACCTCATATCGAACGGGAAGGGCCAGGAATCCAAACACACCACCCGGGCCGGGCAGGGCCCAGCCTCTATGACAACGGAGGGGGTTTGTTGCTGCTGCTGTTGTATTTTAGGCTGAAGAGGCCAAGATGCAGGGAGGGACACCTCCACCACCAGCTGGCCTGACAAAGGTCCAGAACTCAGGACAGCAGGCCTGGGCCTCACCAGAAGGGAGGGACCTCCTTTTCCGGTGAGTGTGCAGGGAGACCAAACTGGGGACAAGAGGTGAAGGCCGGAGTTAATCGGCCTCTGCTCTCCCTCCTCGCTGTGGGCAGCTGCCCTCCACCATCATCCCATCAGGAATCCCGTTTGTCTCTTTGCTCACTGTTTGCTGCTTTTGGGAGAACAAACAGGACTTCGAGTTAATGGCACATCTCCTGTGCAACCAACTTCACGACCCAGTGAGGAAATGAAATATGCCACTGGCGCGCGTGGTGGATGGTAACCCGGGATTAAAGCTTGTTGCATAAGCAGCGGCAGCATCTCCCCTCCCCTCTCCCTCCCTCCCTCCCTCCCTCTGATCACTTGATCACTTGAAATGTTTTCTGGGGCGAAGAGCAGGAAGCTGCCGGCTTATTCTGGCAGCTCGGCTCTGTTAGAGGAATGCTGTTGGCATTCGTGTAGGTCTGAGGTTATCTGGAAAACAGCAATTCGGCTGGGGACAGAGACAAAGGTATGGTGGCAGATGGAATCCTGGAGGGACACAGATTGCAAAGGAAGCCCAGGGCAGGCCTACTAAGGGGCCAATCCTGGGCTTTATGCAATGTGGCTCATAAGCAAGAAATAAAGAAACCAAATGCTGCTGGCCTCAATCTAGAGATCATTCGGGGCCTCTCTCAGACCCCTCCTGCAGTTACTACACGCTCGTTCTGGGCCAGGCACTGTGCTAAATCAGCACTTTACACAGACTGACTCTATGCGGTAGGGAGCACTATTAGGGACTGGAACCGAGCCCAGAGAGGTAAAGTGAGCTGCCCAAGGTCACACAGCAGGCAAGTGCCAGAGACCAGACTTCCAACCCCGTTATGACTCCACGTCCCTACACCCTATACCTTCACCTGTCTCTAAAGAAAAGAAGGAGAGAAGCCGAACTAGGCAGAGCAGAAACAAGGCTAAAATCTACCAACGGCAACTGCATGATCTGTGTTTTCTTTTCGGAGGTCAACTCCTTCGAGAATGAGTTTTAAGTTCTGAATGATGGAGCTGGGAGACCTTTAGACCAGACTCATTCCGAGGCCCAGAGAAAGCTCCTCTTCCCTACAAACTTCCAGCAAGAGGTCAAGGGGAATAATTTGCCATCTCTAAAATCGGGCTTTTCTATTCCTTGAAATCAGTGGTTCTCAACTGGGGGTGGTTTCACGCCCCCCCCAGCGGATACATGGCAATGTCTGGAGACCTTTGGGCTCTCACAACTTGAGGGAAGAGGTGCTCCTGGCATCTAGTGGGTGGAGACCAGGGAGGCTGCTAAACATCCTACAGAGCACAGGGCGGCCCCCACCACAAGGAGTTACGCGATCCAAAGTGCCGAGGTGGAGAAACCTTGGCTTAAATGAAATGAAAGAAACAAATCCAACCATTCTGGCCTTGGATAGAAAAGGCAGCACAGGCCTCCACAAGCAGGTTCCATGGTGATTATTAATAAGCAATGAGCTAATAAAAATAGATGAAAACGTGTCTCTCAATATTCCCAGGGGACAGAGGGAATCAGGGGACAGAATCAGGCTGAGGGAAGCCAGGCAGCATGTCTCCGTGAGAAAGCTGGCCTCAAAGGACAGGAAGGGCTGACCCGCGCTCCCTTGCCCAGGCTCCTCACTAGCCGCGGCCTGGCCTCAGTGACATGGCGCTCACGCCGGCTGGCCTGCCGCCAGCGAGCAGCGACAGAAGCGGCCTCAGCAAGCTGCATCCCGAGATAGCCTGTTGGGCCGACTATGAAAACAAGCGCCCTTGGAGTTATCTGCCTCCAGCCAGCAGCAGGCCTTTCTGTCCGTTATGAGAAACGGCCAGGAGCCAGGCAGGGAAGTGTTTTAAATATCTTGTTTTGTTTTGTTCCTTTTTGGCCAATTGGAACGGAGGCTAACTTCGGGCATGGTGACAGAAGGGCTCACCTTCCGAGCACGGAGCTGCCCGAGTCATGTTACAGCCACAAAGAGGCAATTAGGGCTTGTCCCTACCTTGGAGAAGCGGTGTCCTCTGGAAGGTCCTTTTTTTTTTAAAATAGTTCTTTCTAGGAGGGACTGGCAGGATTAGGCAAACGGAGCAAGGAAGGAAGGGCAAGTGGAAAGAGCAGGGGGGATGGTCCATGAGCGTCAGGCCGATGGCCGCAGTGCAGGTGGGGAGCTGTAAGGGATGCAGGAACAAAGTGAAAAGCAAAAGGAAGAAGGTGCAAGACTTCCCCTTTTCTGCTCTTTTCACTCCCGAGCAATGGCCGTTATGGAAAGAAGGACACATGCTTATTTGCTCTATCCGTTTATTTCTCTTTCCCACTAGACCAGTGGCAATGTCTGGAGACTTTTGGGGTTGTCACATCTGGAGGAGGGAGATGCTGCTGGCATCTAAAGGTTAGAGACCAGAATGCTGCTGAACACCCTCCAATGCACAGGAGAGCCCCCACAACAGAAAAGGAGCCAGCCGCAAATGTCACTAATGCCACAGAGGTTGAGAGACCCTGCACTAGTCTGAGCTTCCACAAGGCAAAGTCCTTGGCTGAATCCTTCATCAGTGGGCCTTCGGGGTCTAACACTGTGCTCCACACGTACTAGGGATCAATAAAACATCGTCTCCCACCTGGACGGTTGCAGGAGTTGCCCACCTGAGCCCTTCTCCTTCTGCCCTTGTAGTGGGGGAGGGGAGGACTGGACTGGGAAGAAAACAGGATTTACACACACATACGCAGGCAGCCAGTGAGCCTTTTCAAACAAGTCAGATCTCGTCCCTCCTGTGCTCGCTCCCATCTCACTCAGTAAAAGCCCCCGGGCTGAAAGTCCCTCCAGGACCAGCGCCTCCTCCTGGATCCCTGACTTCGGTCATGTCCTTCCCAGCTCCCACAGCTCACTCTGCTGCAGCCGCTCTGCTGGTCCCTCTGCTCTTCCCACCACCTCACTGTTCCCTCACTCCCCTGGGCCTTTGCACTTGACCTTCCACTCAGCCCATGTCCCCACTTCCCCAAACCTCCTCACCCAAGCCAGTTCCCTCCTCTGGCCTCAGTGTGGCTGCATCTTCCTTCCTGCCCGTGGCCTGCTTCAGAAAGGAGGATTCCCCAGACCAACACCCCAGCATCTCCTCCCCCTACCCGCTCTGGCCCATGCCTTCCCATCGGAGTCCCTGTCACCTTTTCCCTTTCTTCCCCAGATCCGCGGCAGAACCATGCAGTGGTTGAGGGTGTGGCTGCTGGCATCAGACTGCCTGGCCGTGACTCTAGCCACCACCTGCCAGCTGGGCAGTCTGGCCCGAGGTACGAAATCCTCCGTGCCTTGATTTCCTCATCTGTACAGTGGGAGCAACCATGTCCACCTGGAAACATTCCAGGGCTCAGTCCTGTCAAGCACTGGTAACAACACAGCACTCATCTAGTTGCTGTTACTATTCGCTCTCTGCTTACCCTTAGAAAGGTCTTTTCTGGATGCTTCCCACCCAGTTTTCTTCCTTCCTTTCCCATCAGACTTTCCAAAGGAGGACAATGATCAATTCTGATTCCAAGCCGTGTGTCAGGTACTGTTCTAAGCAATTTACATGAACCAACCCATTTACCCTCACAGCCCTAGGAGGTGGGCACCGTTGGAATCCTCAACCCCATTTCCTAGAGGAGGAAACTGAGGTAGGAACTGTTAAGAGTCCCAGTCTACTAAGAAAGCTTCTCCTGCAGTCTCCTCTGCCCCACTGCTCACGACTCCTTAATGCCTTTCAATCAGGTAGTTACTCAGTCACCCTGTCATCAGTAAGGGACAGTTAAATAGACATGGTCCCGCTGCACAATAGAATACTATGCAGCTGTGAAAAAGGAATCTGGGAACTTTTATTGCTGATACGGAACAATCTCTAAGACATATTGTTGAGTTAAAAAAACAACCAGTATGTGGAATATAACGTCTTTTTTAAAAAAAATAGTCAAGACTCTCTGTATGTGTGTGTGTATCTTTTTCTTAACAGGCTTGTTAATACTTAAGAAATTGCTAAAACTGGTTGCATTCCAAGGGGTACTGGGTGGCCGGGGGTCGGGGTGGGAAGGAGATTTTCATTATACCTTTTTGTATCTTTTTTTTTTTTTTTGAGGAAGATCAGCCCTGAGCCAACATCTGCTGCCAATCCTCCTCTTTTTGCTGAGGAAGACTGGCCCTAAGCTAACATCAATGCCTATCTTCCTCCACTTTATATGTGGGACGCCTGCCCCAGCATGGCTTGCCAAGCGGTGCCATGTCCGCACCCAGGATCCGAACCGGCGAACCCCAGACTGCTGAAGCGGAACATGTGCACCTAACTGCTTCGCCACCGGGCCAGCCCTGTGTCTTTTGAATTTCAATCAACATGTGAATGTATTACTTCTTCAAAAATAAATTAATGAAGGTCACATTAGGAAAACTGTGAAAGACTAGGAAATGGGAAAATAAGATGAGCGTGTGACCCGTGTAGCTTACCCGTTGGGTCACAGGGCCTTTCACTGTCTTTGGAGCTATTTTACAACTCCGTAACTTGCAGAAAGCTAATAGTCGCGCACATGACTCCGTGGGGACGCAGTCAGCCCCTGGACGCAGCTCACTGTGACCCTGTGGACCCGGAGGAGCTCTGCCACTTTTGTAGATTCAGGTCCCCGTTCCTTCTCTGTGCGGGACTTTGAATCAGTCCTAACATCTTACAAATGCGCTCATTAATAATGAGTTACATAAAATCTCCAATGGGTTCACTTTATATTTGTATACAGCTGTTTAAAATAAATTATTTTTGAACAGTAATTTTTTTAGAAGAAAAAGAAGTCCTCGCTGACCTCCAAGGACCAGCTTCGACAGGCTGGTTCGTCTTGGGTCCGGTTGGGTTGGGTTCTTGAGTTCTTTTAATGTTTGGTGCTGGGCACTCTGAGTTTCCACACGGCCACTCCGACCCTAAGGGCCCTAAACCTCTCCCTCCAGACTGCTCTGTCCTTCCGGCCACTGGTGTCCCTCATCTGGGCCCTGGAGCCAGCCTGTTGAGGAGGGGGTCCCTTCAATTTCCAGCTCTGTGTAGTGGGGATTATAGTCCTTACCCCGGAGACACTGGGGGTTACCTGACACAGGCGCAGAGCACCTGCTCAAGAAACGCGGGATGTTCTCTTTCCCTGCAATGTTTCCATCCACCACCACAGCAGATTCCAGGTCTAACTACCGAGGGCCAAGCTCTCCCCTGAACCCTGGATCTACGTTTCTAACCACCAGACGGGCGTTTTCTTGCTGCTGGTCCAGCCTGTCCACAAATGTATGCAGCGCTTCCTCCACCTCTAAGCGCCAAACTTATCGTCTGTTGCTCCTGCTTTCGAGGAGCTGCTGACTGAGCAGAGGAGGCAATGAACAATTAAATACATGAATAAGATAAAATATCAAATTGAGACAAATGCTATGAAGAAAAACAAAACAGGGTGAGCATATAGAGGAACGACAGGATGGGGAGGTCTGCTTTAGACAGGAGGGGGAAGGGTTCCAATGAGGCAGTGACATTGAAGCTGAAGGCAATGGAGGCTTCCAGGTGGAGGGACCAGTAAGTACAAAGGCCCTGTGGCAGGCCTGAGTTTGGTAGCTTGATATTTCAGCAGAACAAAAAAAAGGCCAAGTGTGGCTGTGGTGAATCTGGAGCAGAGGACCTGAGCATGGAGAGAAGTCAGAGACATGATCACTATTCCCTCTGCCATCCTTCCATTACTCAGACTCAAACTATTCCAGAATGTTCTTTACCTGTCCACCCCCTAACACACATCTAGTCCACACCATCTCCAATTCTACCCCAAACGAGAGCCCCATGGAAAGATAATTAAGTGCATGTGCACTCACGATCGGAGCTCCTTGGGACTATGTCTGCCGCTGCCTCGCTGCAGAACCCCAAATGATTTCCATAATCTCTACACCTTGTTCTCCACCCGTAAAACAGGACTAGCACGTCCTGTCTCATAAGGTCGCACTGAAGATTAAATGAATTACGGACATGAAAACACCTGCCATAAATAGAGCATTCAGAACAAGCGCTGCCTAAAATCACTTTCACCGCTGTTTTCAAAAAACCTTCAGCAATTCCCCACTAATTAAACGCAGCCCCGACTCCCCCATCAGGACCCCACGTCCGACTCTACACCTGACTTTCCCGCCTTACCTTCCCCTATTTCTCAGTGAAGCTGGAAAGTATGTCCCAGGTATGACCCACCGTGGCGGCTCTCCCTGTGTCCCTTGTTGGAATGACACCCCCCCCTTCAAATCCCAGGGGCCCCCCTCATGTCCAGAGGTTCCTTCTGACTTGTCACCTGGGAGCCTGCTTGGCTCCTGAGCTGCCGTCCCCCCAGAGCTCATGCCCCTGCCTGGGTCACTGCTCAGCCTAGGGGGGCTACTGGGACCTCTCCCTGAGCAAAGGAACCCCAACTTCTCAACTCCCCTTAAACCAGCTCCTGCACAGGCTTCCCCGTCCTGGTCAGAGCATCGCCCTTCAAGGATTCCTGCAAACCTCCACCCTCGACGGCCCCTTGTCGCTCAGGCCCGTCCGGTCCATCCACGAGCCAGGGCTTGGTCCTTGATGTATTCTGGACCTGGCTCATCACCCAATCCCTTCGACCCGCACACCGCCCCTGCTCACCCACAGCCTCAGTGGCTCCCAGTCCTCCATCCCCCTTCACGCTAAATCCCCTGGGGCTTCTGCTCTGGTTCTGCTGGGCCACGTTTTACCCCCAGGGGATTGCACTGTACCCTCAAGGCTAAGAATCTAACTGGTCTCCAGCCTCCCCTCCTGCCCGCTCTGGGCTCCTCCCCACACAGCAGCCAGAGGGATCCTGCTAACAAGATGTCACCTGCCTGCTCAAAATCTTCCCCGGGCAGCACTAGGCAGAATAGCCAAAAGGTGGAAATGACCCAGTTGTCCATCAACAGATGAATGGAGAAACAAGATGTGGCCTATGCACACAATGGAATATTACTCAGCCATCAAAAGGAATGGGAACTGATGCATGCACCACGGATGAACCTTGGAGACGTTATGCTAAGTGAAAAAAGCCAGGCACAGAACGCCATATACTGTATGATTCCATTTATATGAAATGTCCAGAACAGGCAAATCCAGAGAGACAGAAAGTAGACTGATGGTTGCCAGGGCTGGGGAAGGGCAAATGTACTTATTAATGGGTACAGGGTTTTTCCTTTTGGGGAGATGAAAAGTTCTGGAACTAGATAGTGGTGTTTGCACAACATTGTGAATGTACTTAATGCCACTGGATTGTACACGTTAAAATGGGTGAAATGGTAAATTTTACATTATGTGTATTTTATCACAATTAAAAAAGGTTTCCATGCAACCTAAGTGCCCATCAACTGATGATTGGATAAAGAAGATATGGTATATATATACAATGGAATACTACTCAGCCATAAAAAAGAATAAAATCGTCCCATTCACAACAACATGGATGGACCTTGAGGGTATTATGTTAAGTGAAATAAGCTAGATAGAGAAAGACAGTCTCTGTACAACTCCACTCACATGTGGAAGTTAAACATGGACAAAGAGAACAGATTAGTGGCTTCCAGGGGAAAGGGGGATGGGAGGTGGGCACAAATGGTGAAGGGGTGTGCCTACAACACGACTGACTGACAATAACGTACAACTGAAATTTCACAAGGTTGTAAACTATCATAATCTCAATAAAAATTTTTTAAAAAAAGGCTTCCATGGCCTTCCCATCTCACGTGGGATAAAGTCTCAGTTCCTCAGCATGTCTTCCCCTCAACTCCTACCAGTTTGCCCCGCTCACTCCACTCCAGCCACCTCCATCTGCCACCTTGCTATTTCTCAGTGCAACTCTTCCGTTTCTGTGTCTCTCTTTTGACGTTGAAATTTGTAAGTATTTGTATCTGACTCTTGACCTTCCCTGCTGTTATACACTCTGTGAGTGTAGAACTGTGTTTTACAGATCCTGGGGCCGTTCCAACAGCACCACGACTATTGCAGGAACTCAGTGTTTGTTGAATGACTGACTAAACGATTGCTCAATTGTCCAGGCTTACATCTACTTTCTGGCCCTGAGCCATGTCTTCATCCCTTCCCGTCATAAATCGCATCCTTTCCTTCCCCTGCTCAGAACCCTCCAGTGGCTTCCCATGCCTTCAGAACAGGAGTCTGCAAACTATGGCCCCCCAGGCCACATCCCGCCTACCACCTGCTTTTGTCTGGCCCTCTAGCTAAAAATGGGTTTTTTACATTTTAAAATGGTTGAAGAAAATAAAAAATAAAGCTAATTGGTGGCCTGCGTGAATTATATGAGGTGCACATTTCAGGGTCCGTCAGTAAATTTTATTGGCACACAGCCGCGGACGCTCATTAGTGCGTTGTGCACGCTGCTTTTGTGCGGCAATGGCAGGACTGAATCGCTGCAACAGAGACCATATGCGGCCCTCGACGCCCAAAACAGTTACCCTCTGGTCCTTTACAGAAGCCCTTCGCCAGTCCTGTTGCTCTGAGCCTGCGGAGCTCTCTCGCGGCTGGGGCTTCCTGATCACCTTGGACGACGCCCCGGCCTGGCCTCTCCGCGGGCAGCACGGGCCTCCATCCGAGCCTCTCCAGGCTGCGTCCACCTCTGATCCTGCACACCCGCCGTCTCCTCCCCCTGGAACGCCTTCATTCACCTGGTGGCTCCTTCTCATGACTCAGGTCCCACTGCAAATGTCACCTCTCCCAAGAGCCCTTCCCTCACCACCCAGCTGATGCCGACTCCCTTTATTTTCCGGGACTCACTCTGTTCTTTCCTTCCCAGGACTTCGCACAACATCCAGGCACCTTATTTCTCTGTATACTTTTTTTTTTTTTGAGGAAGATTAGCCCTGAGCTAACTGCTGCCAATCCTCCTCTTTTTGCTGAGGAAGACTGGCCCTGAGCTCACATCCGTGCCCATCTTCCTCTACTTCATATGTGGGACGCCTACAACAGCACGGCGTGCCAAGCAGTGCCACGTCCACACCCTGGATCCGAACCAGCGCACCCTGAGCCACCGAGAATCGGAACCTGTGAACCCAACCGCTGCGCCACCGGGCCAGCCCCTGTTTACTCATTTTTTGTCTCTGTACCAAGGCAGGGACTTTGTGTCTCTGTTCCCCAGTGTTCCCCGGGCCAGCACAGGCCTGGGGCATAGTAGTTTCTCCATAAATATTTGTCCCAATGAGTGGCCTTTTCTTCTTACCTGAGCTATCTATGCAAGATCTCCAGTAGATCAACTATGGCCCCACTCTGGATTGTGTAACTTCTTGCACAATCTATTAGGTTGAAGTGTATGAAGTCACAATTTGCATAAAAGTCGAATACCAGTAATTTCATCCATGGTGATATGTAGAAATATAAATCAACGAATTGCCCCTTCCGCTGTTCACTGCGCTCCAGCTACCGGGACCTACTTTGGGGCCCTCAGATGCGCCAGCTGTCTCCTGCCAAGTGAGAGCCCACCGCTGACGGACCTCTGCACTTGCTCTTTCTGCTTCAAATCCAGGACCAAATGTCACCTCCTCCAGGGGGGCCCCCTGGGATCACCTCATGTAACAACAGCGGTTTTATTTTCTTCCCAGCACGTAGCTTATTCTAAAATTGTGTTGTCATATTTGCTTTTCCAGGCAGGAGACTTGTCATTTTCACACACACTGTTGTCACCCAGGGTCTAGGGCAGGTCTGGCACTTGGGAGTCTCTCCAAGCTGATTTGAGGGTACGTAAATTCCGTGAGCGTCGGTACACACTTTGTAAACAGTTTGCTTGTTACTGGGTACAAAAAGATGCTTAATATGTACTTGCTAAGTAACTGGAGTGACTTCTCTGGGCTTTAGCCTCCAACAGCCAGCCCTGCCTCCACCGCCTTCCTCGTTGTCATGACAACCTCAGCAGCATCCGCATTACCATCTCCACCTTTTGAGAGCGCCCTGCACTTACTGAGGTTCAGCACGTGCCAGGCGCTGTTCTAAGCACATTTTTGGTATTAATTAATGTAATCCTGCCAATAACTCTGTGAACCAGGTACCATTATTACCCTCATTTGACTGATGAGAAAACTGAGGCGCAGAGAGATGAACTGACCCATCTGAGAAAGGAAGACCTTCACAACAAAAATGCAGCCTAAGCATTCTCAGCCCTGAAATGCCAACAAACACTCACTATGGAGAAAGGGAACCAGAACAGACAGGAAACACTCAAAGGCGATCAGGAACCAATTTAGCAACAACAACAACAAAAAACACCAAAGGCAGAAAAGAAATCCCAGACATGGAGCCATGTGGTTAAAACTCAACTCTCAGGGGCTCTCAGGCCACCCAGCTCCCTCGCAGTGTTCCCCATCCGGTTCTGCAAGCCCCGGACCTGGACATCACCTTGACCTCTCCTCTCCCGCCTCCCATCCCGGATCCCGGTGGGAATTACCTTCTGAGCGTCTTCCACGGGCGATTCCGGCCGCGTAGCTCCATTCTGCAGAGCTGGTGGCCGCTCCGGAGCCACCATTATCTGCTCTCTGGGCAGGAAGGGAACAGCCTCCCACCAGCCCCCAGGCCCCAGTCAGTTCCCATCCCCCACCCTCAGCAGCCAGAGGGATCTTTTGAAATTTCAATTTCATCTCCCGCCCCCCACCTCTAAGACCCTTCAGAGGTTTCCCATTGTGCTCAGGCCAAAGTCTCAAATTCTTCCCTGAGCCTTTGGGGGGCCTGCAGGATTGATTCTCTTTCTCCAACTTTAGCTCGGTTCTCTGAGCTCCAGCCAGACCCCAGCCAGCTTGGAAGGCTGTGAAGCCAGCATGGCTGGGTTCAAATCCTGATGCTGCCATTCATTCGCTGTGTGACCTTGTGCAAGTAATTTAACCTCTCTGGGCCTGTGAAATTCAGGTAATAACGCCTCCCAGAGTGTCATCAGGATTAAACTAGTTCCGGTAGGGAGTCATTATTTAGCACTGTGTCTGGCACCACTTAGTTATCACTGTTGTTATCAGGTAACTCCTACACATCCTTCAAAACCCAACACAAAATTCATTTCTTCAGTGTAGCCATCCTGGACCCACTTCCCAATAAATCGGATCCCCCAGCTATATGGTGCTTATGGCATTCGTAATTTAATATGTAACACATGTTTAATAACTGAGTATCAATTCCAGTGATTGATTTCTTCTTTGGTGTCTCTTTTGTTCAATTCTGTATCTCCCTAGCACATAGTAGGGGCCCAAAAATAATTTGGTGAGTGTTGAACAGGGAATGGCTGAACAACTCAAATGCAATGACCCCTGAATGCCCAACTTTCAGGTCAGAGAATTAGGAAAGTCGAGTTTTCATGAGAATGCAGGAAAACTGAAGCCGGCTGGGGGTAGGCGGGTCACAAGAGGAAGCCACCGGGATTTGTATGTAAATCATGGTGGGAGGGGCCCAGAGGAGCGGCCACAGGGCGGTGCTCGGGGTGTTGACTGCTTGATGTTCCCAAGGAGCAGCTCGAACAAAGGAGCAGCTGAGGAGCTGAGGCCGGACTGTCTGCAGCTGAAGGCCCCCCGGGCAGAAGTGATGGGCCGCCCTGGGCCAGGAGGCCGCGGAAATCGCCGAGATTCTGGGTCTTCCCATCCCTGCCCTCCTCAGGGCTCTTACCCACCGCCTAGCCCGCCAGCCCCCTGGATGGTGGCCTGCCCCAGGCCCTCCTTTGTCAGCTCTGCCCCAGGCCTCCGCCAGCCCTACCTGAGAACCTGTGTGGGGTGGCCAGGTTTAACAAATAAAAACACGGGACACCCAGTTCGATTTGAATTTCAGATAACCAATGAACAGTCTCTTAGTCTAAGCGCATCCTAACTCTCTGGTCCCATCAGACTCTCCCCAGCAGTGTCTTCTCTCAGTGACCGTTCTGTCTTGGAGTCCTGAGGCTCCCTGGGAGAGTGACTCCAGCCCCTCTGACCTGCTTCTGCCTCTGGGTGAGGGAGCTAGCACCAGCCACGTAAGGTGGGGTCGGGACTCAAAGAAAATGACCCACCCAGTTCTTAGCACCCAATGCAGACATCCTTAGAGCAATCAGGACGGCCATCCTCCGACTCCGTTCTGGATGCCATCTCCTGGAGGCCTCTCCACAAACCCGGCTGAACTATGCAGCAAGGACGGCTCAACCCATTTTACAGAGAAGGAAAACTGAGGATGGCTATTCAGTGGGAGGGCCAAGAAGCAGTGTCCGGTCTTTGGGACTGTCCTGCCAAAGCTCATCTTCAACCTCGATGAGATGTCAATGTGCAGTAAACCGTGCACGACGCAGAGCAGGGACCTGACTCTGGTTCCGATGCTGGACTCGTGGAGCCCAGCACAGTGCCTGGCTCCGTAAATATTTGTGGATAAGCGAATACTGTGAAAGATGACACGAGTGGAGCCACATTAAAATAGAGCCGGGGCAGCCATGTCAGAGGAATTGCTTTGTACAACTTGTTATCTTTATGTTCCAAACTGGACCAAACTGCCACACTTCCAAGAAGTCAGTAAGGACAAGAACATCCTGTTTGTAGGACTGATGAAGCTGGACTTTGCTGATGACCAGATCGCTGAGCAATCAGAGAGGTACAAGCCCAGCCTTGCCTCCTCCAGCACCAATGAACTCTTCCTTAGTACCGCTCGCCTCCTCCTCCCTTTGCCCCATAAGAACCCTGAGCCCCTCTCCTGTAATCGGGACACTATTCAGGTTTCTGCCTGTATCTGTGCTCCCCGAATGGCGATTCTTTGATCTCAAATAAATGCTTTGTGTCTTAAACTGGTTTCTGTTTCTGTAGGTTGAGAACACAAACTCACCAGGGTCTTCAAGTCATGATAAGAGAGTGCTCCCTCTCTCCCTCCCTCTCTCTCACCCATGTTCTGGGTCCTGACCCCAGGCGTGTCTTCCTGTGCTTTCTCCGTACCCCCAACTACGTGGGGGAAAATTAAGTTTGTCAGATTTCTGTTTTTTCTCCGGAAATGAAGCAAAATGACAAAATGTAGCTTCAAAAGGGAGGAAACCTGACCGGGGGAATGTCCATCAGCCGCCCTGGGTGTCCACCGGCTGGGAAGGGACTTCAGAGGACGCAACTCAACACGTTTGGGCTCAGCGTTCGTGAAACACCTACCATCCCTTCCCAGCTGCCCTAAACATGGGGGAGGGGGATGAGTTTCCTTAGAGAAAAGGATTTTCTAGGGTATTTGAGGAGATGTGTTGAATCCAACCCAGTGTACCCTCTGAAATTACAGAGCCACCCGAGGAACGTGCTGACCACCCTTCCAAAGTAAACAGGGGCATCCATGGCACCTGTTCTTATTTATTTATTTACTTGTTTTTGAGGAAGATCAGCCCCGAGCTAACATCTGCTGCCAATCCTCCTCTTTTTGCTGAGGAAGACTGGCCCTGAGCTAACATCAGTGCCCATCTTCTTCTGTTTCATACGTGGGATGCCACCACAGCATGGCTTGATAAGTGGTGTGTAGGTCTGTGCCTGGGATCCGAACCTGCAAACCCCAGGCCACAAAGTGGAGCACTCGAATTTACAGCTACACCACCGGCCTGGCCCCGTGGCACCTGTTCTTAATTGCTCCCACCTGGACCAAGATTCAGACATGAACACTGGGGTCTGACTTAGGGAGCTATTTTCTATTTCTCATGTTTTCTTTATTCGGCGTAGGAATGGGATGGCCGTGGTGGGTGGTAAAGGAAGTCTGGAGGTTGACACCAATTTGATCAGGATCCATGCTCTTTCTAATTCAGCAGAAGTGATTTGCAGGTGTTATCAGATTCATTGTGTTCTCCCCTTTAGGGCACCTCCCAAAAGGCCAGTGCCAGCCAGGTCACAGATCTTGACCTAACCAGTGGACCTGTCTCCGTAGACTTCCCCTAACAACATGCTCATCTGGAAACATCCTTCAGCTCGAAGGTCACTTCCTCAGAGAGGCCCTCCTTGATTGCCTTATCTAGATTATCTACAGGAGCCGCCCCAGCCCTGCCCAGCAGCCACCCTCCGTGATGTCACCCTGTGGTATTGAGCACGTGGCTATCCACAGTCATACCACGTGCTGTTCTCTGTTGGTCTCTTAGTCTTCCCCAACTAGGCCGTCAGCGCCATGAAGACAGGGTGTTGTCTGGCTAGATTATTCTGGACCCCCAGCCCCAGAAGGCTGCCAGGCCCACAGTAGGCACCAAGTCAGAGCCTGTTAAAAGGATGAATAATAATAACCATAATAATAATGACTCATATTAACTGCCTGGTAACTATGGGCCAGGCAGGCCTCTTAGCTTTTTTCATATGATAAGTCACTGACCCCTCCCAGCATTGTGAGGTGGGTCCCTTGATCATGCCACTTTGCACTTGCTGTTCCCTCTGCCTGGAATGCAGATAGCCACAGGGCTCACCCTTTGTTCAAGTCTCTGCTCAAATGTCACAAACTCAGGGACCTTCCCTGACCCCCTCCTTGAAGCAGCACCCTTTAATCGCAGACCCTGCTGTCAGGGGTTGAACTGTGATCCACCAAAAAGATATGCGGGACCCCCAGTAGCTCAGAATGTGACCTTTTGGGAAATAGGATCTGGACAGAGGTAATCAGGTTAAAACAGGGTCGTGAGCGTGGGACCTAATCCACCATGTCTGGTGTCCTTATGTTAAAGGGGAAATTTAGACACAGAGACAGATGCACTGGGAGGGAAGACGCCGTGGAGACGGAGGGCTGGAACGAGGCCTCTACAAGCCAAGGAACGCCAAAGACGTCCAGCAAGCCACCAGGAGCTGGAAGAGGCACAGAAGGACCCTCCCCCGGGGTTTCAGGAGAGCAGGTCGCTGCCCACACCTTGATTGCAGACTTCCGGCCTCCAGAACCGTAAGACAATAAAGCGCTGCTGTTTGGGGCCAGCCCATCTGCAGTACTTGGTTACGGGTCCTAGGAAACCAACGCACCTGCTTCGTTTTCGTCCTCGCTCTGATCGCCACCTGCCGTTGCATCTATTTACTCATCTGTTTACTCCCAGCACCCACCCTGGAACGCCCGTCTCTCAAGCCCAAGGTCTCGAAATCATGCCTCTGTTACAAGGCCTGGCATTTATTTGTTCCTTGGAGACGTATTGATCGAGTGCCTACCGTGTGCTAAGCCCCGCTGTGAGTGCTGGGGACGCAGCAGTGAATCGACAGACAAAAATCCTCCACTTTTTTTTTTTTTTTGACGAAGATTAGCCCTCAGCTAACTACTGCCAGTCCTCTTCTTTTTTGCTGAAGAAGCCTGGCTCTGAGCTAACATCTGTGCCCATCTTCCTCTACTTTATATGTGGGATGCCTGCCACAGCCTGGCTTTTGCCAAGCGGTGCCATGTCCACACCCGGGATCCGAACTGGCAAACCCCAGCCCACCAAAGCGGCACGTGCCCACTTAACCGCTGAGCCATTGGGCCAGCCCCAATCCTCAGCTTTTTGAAGCTTCCGTTCCAGTAAGAAGAGACAGATGATAAACAGAACAATTGAAACAAGTAGTGTGTTCTTTGGGGTAAGTGCTCCGGAGAAAAATAGAGCAGGAAGGGAGACGGGGAGTTTGGGGCCAGCGACAGTGATGATCAGTGGGGACAGAGGCCACAACAAGCTGAGGCTGAGTGGACACCTGAAGGAGAGGAGGCGGGAGGCACGGGGAAGTCTGGGGAGCACATCACACATAGGGCAGCGGCTCCCAGCCTGAGTGATTTTCTCCCCCAAGGGACCTTTGGCAACTTCTAGAGACATGGAGATGCTCCTGGCATGTAGTGGGCAGAGGCCAGGAATGCTGCTGGCCATCCTACAAAGCACAGGACAGCCCCACAACAAAGGACGATCCAGCCCCCAGTCCAGCCCATGGCACCAGGCTGAGAAGCCCAAAGGGAGGGGAGAGAGCCAGCCCCACCCTGACGGTGCCCTGCCTGCCCTGGGTGTTGGAGGAACAGCAGGGAGCTCACAGTGCTGGAAGGTTCTGCGCCCTGCGAGGACACAGTGGTGGATGAGGTCAGACGGCACCAAAGAAGGGAGGAAGAGGAAGCCCTTTCAGACCATTTTAAGGGGCTCAGTTTTTACTCTACAGGAAACAGGAAATCACTGGGGGCTTTTCAGGAGGGAAGAGACACCGACTGACATATTCTAAGAGGCTAACTCTGGCCGTGGGGTTGAAAATAGACTGAAGGGGACAAGGGCAGAAGCAGGGAGACGAGGGGGGAGGCTGTTGGAATATTCCAGGCCTGAGGCGAAGGTGGCTCGGACCAGTGTGGAGACTGGAGGCTGAGAGGGGAGATGAGACTCTGGATCTGCTTGGAAAGTCCCGCTGACAGGGCCTGTGTGGGGAGGGGGAGGCCTGGATGACTTCAAGGTCTCAGCAGCCTGAGCAGCTGGGAGGACGGAGGTGGCGTGGCTGAGATGGGGAGGACGTGGGAGGAGATAAGGAACAGTGAGTCATCCAGAGGAGATGTCAAGGGGGCAGCTGGGTCATGGAGCACAGGGGGACGTTTGGGTTGGAGGTCCAAATTTGGGAGGCACCATTTAAATATGGTATTTAAATAAATGGTATTTAAAGCCAGGACAGGGGATGAAATCACCTGGAACTGGGGGTTCTAGGGAAAGAGGTCCAGGGGCTGATCCCGGGGGCTCTCCACGGCAGTGAGCCAACAAAGATGACAAGAAGTTTCCAGTGAGGTGGGAGGACAGGGACAGAGGGGTTTCCTAGAATCCTAGGGAAGAAGTATTTGGGTTTTTGTTTTTTGAGGAAGATTAGCCTTGAGCTAACATCTGCTGCCAGTCTGCCTCTTTTTTTTTTTTTTTCCCCTGAGGAAGACTGGCCCTGAGCTAACATCCGTGCCCATCTTCCTCTACTTTATACATGGGACGCCTGCCACAGCACGGCTTGCCAAGCAATGCCATGTCTGCACCTGGGATCCTAACCGGTGAACCCCAGGCCACCAAAGTAGAACATGCCAACTTAACCACTGCGAAACCAGGCCAGCCCCAAGGGAAGAAGTATTTGAAACACAAAGGAGCGACCACCTTGTCAAATGCTCCTGACCAGTCAAGCTGGATGAGGCCTGAGAATTGACCCCTGGACTTAGCACCATGGCGGTCCCAGGTGACTGGCATGCAGAAGTGCTGGATAAATCTTTGTTGATGGGATGTCTCAGAGGACCTCAAAAGACTGCCGCTTCAAGCCATGTGAGAGGAGCAGAGAAAGAGATGTGGGTTCGAGTCTGGCTCAGGCATTTTCTTTTTTTTTTAAAGATTGGCACCTGAGCTAACAACTGTTGCCAATCTTCTTTTTTTTCCTTCCCAAAGCCCCCCAGTACATCGTTGTATAGTGTAGTTGTGCGTGTGATTCAGGCATTGTCTAATGGTGTGACCTTGGACAAGTTCTTACCGGCCACAATTCCTCCCCAACATCGTCAGGGTAGATGAGCTCATGAAAAGTAAAGAGGCTCTTCTCAGCCTTGTAAACTGTGAAGTGCCTCACGAGGGCCAGGGGTGATCCCTGCCAACTGGGCACTTATGTAAAGACACCACCACTGAAACCAACTCTCAAGGTCGCCCGGCTCCTGCTGACGTCATTCAGCAGAGATCAGACCAAGAATTCTCAACCTTTCAAGGATGGGGCATCCTGTTAGTGTGAGGTCCAAAACCTGCTGCTTCCTGACAAAGATATAATGCCTAAGTTATATTAATTTAACAAGTATTTTGAACAGGAAATGCTTGTACATTTAAAAGATTAAAACAATATGGACATTTATCCAGGGAAAAGCTCAGTCTCACTTCCATCCGCGACCCTTTGGTACCCTCCCCAGAGGCAATTACTACTACCAGTGAGCAGAAAGAGCCTGTGCACACACAAGCACGATCCCGTCCCCTCCTTTTTATTGACACAAATTGAGGTATGCCACCGCCACCACTCTGCCCCTTGCTTTTTGCACTCATCGGTCTATTGTGGAGAATTCCTCCCTATCAATACACATAGACCTGTTTTACTCTTTTTAAATGGGTGTGGAGTAGTATCTATTACGTGGCTGTATCATAATTTATTTAACCATCTCCTATTGACGGACATTTGGGTGGCTTCCAGTCTTTCGCTATCGCAAACAATTGACAATAAATATCCTTATTCGTCTGACTTGGGCAAGGGTTATCCACAGGAAAAATTCCTAGAAGTGGAATGGCTGGGTCAATGGGTTTCGGTGTATTTCAGCTTTCGTGTAAACATACACAAAGGTGTGTGTGTATTTAAAATGTGATGTTATTGCCACGTTACCAACATGCATGCTTCTCAACTGCGTGTGGGAGAAGGTACACGAAGGCAGTTTTTTAGGAGCTTCGTTTTGTGTGTGTTGGGGTGAGGACAGACTTGGGGTGACAGTCCCTGAGACTTGAGCCGGCTGGACCCTCGGGGAGGCAGTCTCCAACCTGGGGCTGCACATTCTAAGGAAGAGATGCTCCTCCCCCTCTTAGAGCTGAGACCAGCCTGCCAGGAAGACAGCAGGAGGCACAGGATTTAACCATTTTTTAGCAGAATAGACATTCATCAAACCCATACGCTATTAGCTCAGTGCTCAGCCCTTAGGACATGCAAAGAAACAGCCCTCAAAAGACCTAGGGTCTACTGGGAGGAGATGAAGTCAAATGTCAATGTGAGAATTAAATTACGGAGCTAGAGAGCAATACGGATGCCAGTATGTGTATCTGCTACCTTGGGGGCCGCAGATGTAGGATCCTGTTGTTTGACGAGATACTGGGTGAGCTCGCATGTCCACGCTCAGAGTAACAGATAACCTTTGTTCAATTCTCCAGTAGCACCAGGCGCTGGGTTAAGGAGTGTCATCGCATGTAAATGTCAGAATGATCCCCCAAGATTGGAGCGACTGTTTCTCCACCTAAACGTGGGGAAACTGAGGCTCAGAGAGGCTCATCCAGTGTCGCCCAGCAAGTAAACAGAAGAATCAGGATGTGACGCTGTTCTTTCTGATACCAAGGCCCCCTTGAAATACACCACTCTGTGCCCAGGAAGAGCTTCCTGGAATGGGTCCAGCTTGAGCTGGGAAGGACAGATCAGACTTAGAAACTCATCAAGTACCAGGAGTCCGTTGCCAGGGAAGGACTCCAAGAGGTGGAAGCATCTCCCAGCCCAGTGGCTGAGAGTCGGCGTGCTCCCTGGATGAACCTTGAAGATCTTATACTAAGAGAAGTGAGCCAGGCACAGAAGGACAAGTACTGTAGGATCCCACTTATAGGAGGGGCCTCGACTGGCAGATTTACAGAGACGGGAGGTGGAAGGTGGTTACCAAGCCTGGAGGAAGGGGGAATGGGAAGTTAATGTTGAATGGGTGTGGAGTTGCCCTCTGGGAAGATGAAAAACTTCTGGAGAAGGATGGTGGTGATGGTTGCACAGCAAAGGGAAGACACTTCATGCCACCGAAGCATCCATTTAAAAGTTAAAATGTTAACTTTTATGTTATGAATATTTTACCACAATTTAAAAAAATGCTGAGAGGCATCCTTTCCTGCTGGCTTGCATGTGTGGGTACACACAGAACCCAACAGCAGATTCGAAGGCCTTCACCCCAAAATACATGAATCCAGGGGGCCGGCCCCATGGCCGAGTGGTTGAGTTCGTGCGCTCTGCTTCGGCGGCCCAGGATTTTGCCTGTTCGGATCCTGGGCGTGGACATGGCACCACTCGTCAGGCTGTGCTGAGGCGGCGTCCCACGTGCCACGGCCAGTAGGACCCACAACTAAAAATATACAACTATGTACCAGGGGGCTTTGGGGAGAAAAAGGAAAAAAAAAAATCTTAAAAACAAAAACCCTTGAATCCAGCATCTCCTCAGCACTCTCCCCACTGCCCACGGGGGCAGGAGGCCAGCCATCGCCCTCTCCTGCCTGCCTGGCTGACTGTACCAGTGTCCTTGATGGACCTGCCCCTGGTCAGGCCATGCTCTCTTCTCCACACCTTTGACAGGGTGACCGTCCCTCCTTTGCACAGAATCCTCCTGGGGCTCCCACCTCACTCAGAGTAAAGTTAGATTTTTTTGGGGGGGGGGGGTGGGGTGAGGAAGCTTGACCCTGAGCCAACATCTGTGCTGGTCTTCCTCTATTTTGTGTGTGGGACTCCGCCACAGCATGGCATGATGAGCAGTGTGTAGGTCCTCACCTGGGATCCAAACCTGCAAACCCCAGGCCACCAAAGCAGAGCGCGTGAACTTAACCCCTGCCCCCCCGGGCTGGCCCCTGGCATCTTTACCATGACTTCGGAGTGACAGAAATGCCTGAGGACTAATTAGAGGGGTGAACGTCCTACACGCCCCCAAATCATTCACTTTAAAAGGGCTAATGTTACGCAAAGTGAATTTCACCTCAATAAATTATTTATGAAAAGTTTTTGAAAGCCGGCTGCAGTCCAAATAAGATACTAAGATGATTCTGCAATGTAAAAGGTGAGTCACTGAACTTGTAACTCCAAAGAGAACCAGACAGTAAAACCCCTTCAAGAATGAAGTTTGTTTTAAGAGTCAAAATTTCTTTAGCCTGGCCCCACAATCTGTGCCCGAAACCCCACTCTCTCATCTCATCTCCATCCCACCTCCCCTGGTTCACCCCACTCCCACCACAGGCACCTCCATCTGTTCTTTCTTCACATTGCAACCCTCGAGGCCTCAGGGCCTTTGCACTTGTCATTTGCTCTCCTTGGTATGCTCTTCCCTCACATACTTCTTGGTACCTTCTCTCACTTCATTTAAGTCTCTGAACAAGGGCCACCTCCTTGACCCCTGTCTAAAATAGCAGCCCCACCTCCACCCCAAGTTCTTCTGCTCTCTCGCCCTGCTTTGTTGTTCTTCATACACTTACAGTTATGGCTGGATTGTGTCTCCCAAATATTCATATGTTAGGGGGCCAGACCAGTGGTGTAGTGGTTAAGTTTGCATGTTTCACTTCAGCAGCCCAGGGTTCGCGGGTTCGGATCCCAGGCACGGACCTACACACTGCTCATCAAGCCATGTTGTGGTGGCATCCCACATACAAAACAGAGGAAAATTGGCACAGGTGTTATGTCAGGGACCATCTTCCTCCCAGGGACACACACAGACACAATTCCTATGCTGGAGTCCTAACCCCAGAACCTGTGAACGGGGCCCCATTTGGAGTTAGGGTCTTCCAGAGGTAATCAAGTTAAAATGAGGTGATGGGGCAGGTCCTAATCCAGTGTGTCCGGTGTCCTTATAAGCAGAGGAGGTCTAGGCACAGAAACTGAAACACGCAGAGGGGACAGGACGTGAAAAGACGCAGGGAGAAGACAGCCACCCACAGGCTACGGAGAGCGGCCTGGCACAAATCCTTGCCTCCCAGCGCTCAGAACGAACCAACGCTGCTGACATTGATTTTAGACTTCTCGTCCGCAGAATGTGCGACAATAAATGTCTGTGGTTTAAGCCATCTGGTCTGTGGCACGTCATTATGGCAGCCTGAGCAGAGAGCCACCACTTAGCGCCATGGGTCCCACTCTGTGCCCATTTGTTTGCTGTCTCCTCGCCTGCTCCAGCACCCCTACAAGGCCAGCTCCACGAGCATCCGGGGTTTCTCTCTGTGTTGATCATGCTGTGTGCCCGGGACCTTGGACAGGCCTGGCAGGTTGCCGAGGGATGACACATTTCCGGGAAGGCACGAAAGAACGCTTGCGGCCGCTGTATTTCTGGGAGAGTGAGCGAGTGTTCTCTTGGAGTGGAGGGTGGGGTAGGGGCACTGTGAGTTAAGGGTTAGACATTGCAGATGTGATGAAGGATTCTGAGATGGGGAGATGATCCTGGATTAGCGGGGGGGGCCCCGAGTGCCATCACGTGTGTCCTTCCTTATAAGAGAAAGGCCGTGGAGAGTTGAGGACAGAAGAGAAGAAGGCAATGTGACCACAGAGGCAAAGACTGGAGGGATGTGGCCACAAGCCCAGGAAAGCCGGCAGCCATCAGAAGCTGGGAGAGGCAAGGAACAGATCTCTCCTCGAGCCTCCAGAGGGAGCCCAGCGCTGCTGACATCTTGATTTCCACCCAGGGACACTGACTTTGGACTTCTGGATTCCAGAGCCGTGAGAGAATACGTTTCTGTTGTTTTAAAGCCAAACAAAACCCAAAGCAACCAAGTCTGTGTGAGGAATCTGCGTGCTGAGGACACTCAGTGAGCCTCTCCCCAATCCTGGCAGCCTCCACCCTGGACCAGGGCCACCAGCATCTCACGCTGGGGCTCCCACGTACGGCTTCCTTCCTGGTCCACTCACTTCACGCTCAGGCCCCAGCCTCGCTGCCTTCTCCATCTTCAGAGCGACCCAAGGACCGTGTTTCTCCTCATCTGCAAACCCTGCCACGCCTTCTCATTGCACTTGGGGGGGCTCTTCCCGAATTCTTGACACTCCCGACAACGCCCAGCCTGGGGTCAAGATCTCACAGGGGCCCTATAGGTTAGGGCCAATGAGCGACTCAGGCTGCACTTCAGAAGTTAAAACTAAATCCACAGCCCTCTTCAGCTCCAGTTGTTAGTTGCTACTCAGAAATGTGAGCCCAATATGGCCAGATCTTATGATTTTTAAAGAAAGTCTGGAAATCCAGATTTTTATGGAAAATCACTTTTTAAAAAATAACTACAATTCAGTCCCTTTGTAAAAACATGGAACAGGCGAAAATCTGCCTGGCTGCTCCACCGGCTGTCTCCAGGCCATGAACTATCGGTTCCTGACCTCGGGGCCACTGCTGGGCTCTAGCAACTCAGTTGGGTGGTTTTAGTTTTGGTTCCTAAAACTGAGCCCAGGCTTCTTCCTTCTGCCTGGCCTTCTGGCTCTTTCCTCTGCTCTGAACACTGCCTCACTTTGCCTCCCTTTGAGCTTGGCCATCGCTGACTCATCTATTTCTCAATATTATTTTTCTGGAAAAGTCTTCTGTGATCCTCCCCTTGGCCTCCAACTAAGTCAGCACTTGCCTTCCCGTTTCCTTTTTCTTTTCTTTTTTTTTTTTGAGGAAGATTAGCCCTGAGCTAACATCCGCTACCAATCCCCCTCTTTTTTGCTGAGGAAGACTGGCCCTGAGCTAACATCCATGCCCAACTTCCTCCACTTTATATGTGGGCCACCTACCACAGCATGGCTTTTGCCAAGCGGTGCCATGTCTGCACCCAGAATCCGAACCGGCGAACCCTGAGCCGCCAAAGAAGAGCCTGCGAACTTAACCACTGTGCCACTGGGCTGGCCCCTGCCCTCCGGTTATCAATCTCCCTGCAGCCCACTCCTGCGGCTCCTCAGGGCTCACCGCCACTTGTGAGAACAGACTGATGGGGGAGCATCAGTGGGATGTCAGTCTCCCTGTCCCAGACTGTCACCTCTGAAGTGCACTGCCCTTTCTGCACATCTTTTTTCGGGGCACCCCTGGCCTGGCACAGGTCTTGCACATGGTACATGTGCAGCTAGGTGTGGCCATGTGACTAAAGTGCGGCCATTGGGCTCAGAAAGGAAGTGAGTGGCCTCAGGTCACACCACCAGAGGGTGGCAGAGCTGGGTTTGAATCCAGGACTGTCTGATCGCCAGCTTCTTTCCTGAGCGAGGTAGGAGAGACCCTGCTTGGCTCCCTTCTAGGCATCAAGGCGCTCTCCTGCCTGAGTGTAACCAGGCTGGAATGAGGATGAGGGGCTGGCCTGGCGCCCACCGGGCGGACAAGCTCAGCACCGTGGGGATGGCACAGCCAGAAGGGGGAAGGAGCTGAGGGTCCCGAACGAGGACGGGCAGCAGAGCTGCCTGCCAGACTAGACTGAAACCAGCATGGCTTCCTGTTTCTGTGCTAAACAAGCCTGGGAGCGAGCTCCCTGCTCCAGGAAAGACTTGCTCCCGGAACGTTAAGACTGTGAGCCAACGCAAAGAGTTTCCTTATCAGAATTGAGGAGTTGCTGGTCAAGACTCACTTCAAGACCCCTGCTTTGGGGGCCGGCATGGTGGCATAGCCATGAAGTTCGCATGTTCCGCTTCTCGGCGGCCCGGGGTTCATCGGTTCAGATCCTGGTACGGACATGGCACCGCTTGGCAAGCCATGCTGTGGCAGGCATCCCACGTATAAAGTAGAGGAAGATGGGCACGGATGTTAGCTCAGGGCCAGGCTTCCTCAGCAAAAAAGAGGAGGATTGGCAGTAGTTAGCTCAGGGCTAATCTTCCTCAAAAAAAAAAAAAAAAAAAAAAAGACACCTGCTTTGTTGCGCCCACCAGTCCAAAGCTATTATGTCAAACAGGGCCAATTCCTTTTTTTTTTTTTTTCCTTTTTCTCCCCATGTGCCCCCAGTACATAGTTGTATATTTCAGTTGTGGGTCCCTCGTGTTGTGGTGTGTGGGATGCCGCCTCAGCATGGCCTGATGAGTGGTGCCATGTCCGTGCCCAGGATCCCAACCTGCGAAACCCTGGGCTGCCGAAACGGAGTGCATGAACTTAACCACTCAGCCACGGGGCCGGCCCAAACGGGGCCAGTTCTAACCAGTTCCCTGACTTGCAAGCCCTGTCTTGAAATCACCAGTTCAAGGCCCCGAAACCCTGTCACTGTCCTCTCTCGACCTCCCCGCTCCGAGATACGGCAACTCTCCCAACATACGTAACCTGGAACAGCAGGACTTTCTGGTGACCGTTTTGAGGAGTCAAAAGCTGATGCTGGAGTCACTTTTACACAATCTAGCTTTTATCTAACGAATCCACTGCCTGATGTAGAGAGAAACTTAGATGGGCAAGTTGATTCTGATGTCGGCATTTTACGCGTAACTCGCATACTGAAAATTGCCTTGGAAAACCCCTTCATGACATCAGAACAGAGAGTACCCCCGCTCTTTCTCAGCTGGTCCAACCTGGCCAGCTCCCCCTCCTTCTTCCATTGGAACAAAACCTTGTTTCTTTGGGCTCTAATGAAGCAGTATCTTTATTTATATGCATCTTTAATTATTACAGTCACTCTTTTTTTTTTCCTTGCTGAGGAAGACTAGCCCTGAGCTAACATCTGTGCCCATCTTCCTCTACTTTATATGTGGGATGCCTACCACAGCGTGGCTTGACAAGCAGTGCGTAGGTCCGCACCCAGGATCCGAAGCAGCAAATCCTAGGCCACCAAAGTGGAACATGTAAGCTTAACCACTGTGCCACTGGGCCGGCCCCATACAGTCATTCTTCTTACAAACAGTGGACTGGGGTGACCAGTGCCCCCCGGTTTGCCTGGGATTGTCCAAGATTCTAAAAACTGAAAATCTCGCATCGCGAGCACCCCTTGGTCCCAGGCAAACCGGGACAGATGGTCACCCCAAAAGACAGCTGCCCTGGGAGAAGCACACTGGGACCAAGGCTGACCCAGGGACCCATGGGGACAAGTGCGCATCACTGCCTTCCTCAGAGCCGCAAGCTCGAGTGGGTTAGTGGATAGACTCAGCTACAAAATTTAAATTAGTGTCGAATGGGCAGAATATTCCTGGAAGATGTACAGGAAACTGTCAAGTGAGGCTGCGTCTAGGGATGAGAGCCAGGGTGTGGGTTTCAGGGGAAGAAGGGCAACTTCACTATTTGCCCCCTTGAAGCCTCTGATTTCGGACTATGCAAACGGACTGCCCGGTTAAGAAAACACACCCACTCAGAAATGAAATGACATCTAACACACTTAGGTTTCTTTGCAAACGTGCAGATGTGCGTGTTTGAGTAAATTAAAGGGACTTGGAATAAGGATCCACGACTTTGTCCCTATAACGACTCTCAACCTGCTTGCGAGTTCTTGAGATAATCTGCTATTCTTTCCAGAGGCTCCGCATTCCTTGGGTGTGGACATCAGCTTTGGTTCCTTTGTCTTCTCCCTGGTCCCCTGAAGCTCACATCTAGGTACTTAGTAAACTGGTCCTTTGTGTGTTCATTCATTCTAGGGGCGATAAGGCGGAAACTTTGAAAAGTCCGCCTTGAAGCCCCAGAATTTAAACTTCTTCCAGCGGCTAAGCTCCAAGGCCACTGTAATTGCTTATTAATCATTCACTCACCTCCCTGGCTTGCATTTATATTTTTATATATTAATTTGTTCTCTGTTTAAGGGGGTGAAAATTCTGTTGCTGTAACAAAATGTAGGCTTTTCAACAGGCCTGCCTAGGTCTCAGAAAGCAGCCCCTGGAACAGGCTGGGCCTGCGGAGGCCAGCGAGGCCCAGGGCCCCACATTTAAGGAGGCGCTTGCTCTCAGGTGCCCGCTCTGTGCTTGCACCACCCCGAGCGTGAGTGCCTCCTTAAATGCTGGACCTGGCCTCTGCCTTGCCCTACCCTGTCCTGGCTCTGCTTTTTGGCCCAGGATGATGAGTCTTGGCTCTGGGACTGACCAGGAGGTGGCCAGGCCCCGTGACACTTAATGTCCCAGTGTCTCCGGGTCTTCAGCTATGAAGCGGGGATCTCGGGCAGGATTAGGTGAGCCGTGCTTGTCAAGGGCACTGTGCACAGGCGCGCAGGGCAAACGGCAAATGCTTAACTGTTCACTGTCCGTTTAGGTTTCACCCCAGGCCAGGCGCCTCCTGTAGGTCATGCGGTTTCCTCCTGCAGACGCGAGAGAAGCCTGTGCTGCAATTCTGATGCTCCAGAGGAGGAAACCAGGCTGGGGGAGTAGCAGAGGCAGGCTGGGAGCCCAGGTCTCTCTGACCCCAGCCCCTCCCTCGCTCCCCAACACTGGGGACTTTACTATAAATAGCAAAACGGTGCTTCCAGTCTGGGGGGTGTGCATCCCCCTCAGGCATCAGTATCACCTGGGAGCTTTTAAATTAAGCACAGATGCGTCCAGAAATTCTGGATTAATTGGTCTGGGGACAGGAGTAGCCATGGATACAGTTTTGAAAGAGCTCAGCTGATTCTAACGTGCAGCCAGGGTTGAGAACCACTGCTGTAGAGAGCTAAAAGCTTTCAACTAGCTCCAAAGAGAACTCGCTGGGGCATTTCTGAATTTCAGACACTAATGAGATGCGTGCACGCGTGTGCAGGTGGCAGGTGTCACGCGCTCACACATGCACACACATGCATGCACACACTCACAAACACACACCAGGAGGTCACGGTTGTAGCTTTGCAGTCAGTAAGATGGTTTTTTTTTTCAATCTCAACTCCACTCTTCACAGCTATGATTTAGGGGAAATCTCTTTACCTCTCAAAGCCGCCTTGAGCACCAGCGGAATCACCTAAAGGGTTTAACGGATGGAGGGACCTACCCGCGAGCTTAATCCAAACGTCCCGGGTGGGGCTGAGAATCTGCAGGTCCAGCAAGTTCCCAGGTGCTGCTGCCCGTCCAGGGAACCCCCTTTGAGACCCCCTGCTGTGAGCTGATTACCATAGTTAAGAACCCCTGCTCAGATTCCTCAGGTCCCATTTCAGACGCATCCTTGGTGCCCGCAAGGTGCTCCCCCCCCCGACCCCGCCCCGCCGCAGCCTCACAGCAGGGGGTCCCATCATTATCCCGGTTTAATGGGGGAGATTCCCTTAAGCTCCCGGCTGTGAAGGGCCTTGTTCAGGGTCACACAGCCAGGAAGTCGCCAAGGCCTGGGTTCGAACCCTGGTCTCCCGACTAAAGGCAGGAGAGAACCTGTGCGACCAACCTTTCTCCTGGCATGAGAGCAGCTCCCCCAGCGCCCGCTGCGCTCGCGCCCCGAACCGCGGCTCCGCGGGCTCCGCGGGCGGACGGCGCCCCCTGGTGGCGGTTCGGAGGGCGGCGTCCCGCTCCCCGGGCTGGGCGCTCTGGTCCGACGCGGATCCGGCATTCCCGGGCCCCGCTGCTAACGTGGAAAACGTTACTCAGCCCATTCCGTCCTGACAGAGCTCAGGGTGTTGAAAGGGGGTGGGGACTTCAGCCGAGGAATGTCAAGGAAGGGCGGGGGACCCGGCCCTGGGGATCTCCGGGGGCGGGGTTAAAGGGTAAAGATGGTGAACCACGGCCCAGAACAATCCGGACTTGAACTTTTGCCCTTCCCCAAGACTCCTGCTGAGGAATTTCCAAGATAAACCTCCTAGGGTTGTTAGAGAGGTCCAGCGTGTCCCCTGAGTGCCAGTGCCCGCTTCCTGATCTGGTCCATTTGTTTTTTCACTTATTCATTCAACAGATATTTTTTGAGAGCCTAGTATGTGGCACGTTTGAGGACTTAGACTAGGTTCTTTGTTTGTTTGTTTTTGAGGAAGATTAGCCCTGAGCTAACTACTGCCAATCTTCCTCTTTTTGCTGAGGAAGGCTGCCCCTGAGCTATCATCCATGCCCATCTTCCTCTACTTTATATGTGGGACGCCTACCACAGCATGGCTTGCCAGGCAGTGCCATGTCCACACCCAGGACCCGAACCGGCGAACCCTGGGCCACTGAGAAGCGGAATGTGCAAACTTCACTGCGCCACTGGGCCGGCCCCTAGGACAGAATTCCAGATTGCCTCTTGCCCCACCAAAACCCGCCCCCTTCCATACGGCTTAGATAAGTGCAAAAGCGAGGAGTGGTCCTTGCTGTCTTTTTCCCTCCTGCTCCACATCCAGGAGTGGGAAGCCCTGTGGCCTCTGGCCCCCATCCCCTTCTCTACCACCCACCATCTCTTGGTCCCCCTCCCTCCAGCCTTGCCCCACTGCAATCAGCTTTCCACCCAGCAGACAGGTAGATCTGAAAAAGGAAATCAAATCATGCCAGACCCCTACTTAAAATTCGCCATTGGTTCCCCATAACAACCAGAATAAAACCCAGACTCTTTTCCATGGCCTCCAGGATCCTCCATGACCTCAACCTGCCTCTGCTCACCTCCTCCATTCCCTGCCTCCTCCATTATTCTCCAACTAGTCTAGCCAGCCCTGCTGTGTCTCTCAAAGATGCCCTTCCAAAGGAATTGTACTAGAGATAGTGTCTTCCAGCATCTTCACAGGGCCAGCTCCTTCTCACCCTCATCCTCAGCTTAAATGTCAACTCCGTGAGGGGCTTGCCTTGATGCCCCTTCTAAAGTGGCCTCCCAGCTGGATGTTTTCTTGCAAACTTGGCCTCTCTGCCCCCTGGCCCCACAGGCCAAATTCATCTCCACTGCTCCAATGCTCATTCGTTCCGGGCACCTGGATGCCGGGACGTGCCCCAGATCTCGGCCTTCCAGAAGCCCACCTTCTCCGCCTTTCCTTTCAGTCAATAAACTACCCCATAGCCTACCCATGAATTCCCTTTTTGCCTAATTTAGTCAGAGGTGGTTTCCATCACTTGTTACTGAAGAATTCTAAGGGTGACAGCCTCCATTACTAGGGTACCAAGAGAATTTGCTGAACTATACCTGAGAAATGCTTTAGGCCAATAAAATAATAATCATCATAATGATAATTGAGGTGAGAATAATGATAACAGTAAATCAATAACGCACTGAGCACGGTGTTAATTTATATGTAGGTTCTATTGTTGTACGAAGACCAAGGAGGAGAGATTAAACAGGATAGATTTTTATTTTTCTAAGGGTCCAAATATAAGGAGATGGGCTGTTTGAGCGGCTCTATGTTATCAGGCTCAGCCCCGGGCTCTATCTTGTTGCACGACATCCTCAGCATGTAGCTTCCACCTTATGGACCAAGATGGCTGCTTTGGGTCCCAAATGGGAAGAGGGAGAGCACTCTCCTTTTCTGTTAAGGTCTTGGTCCAGGAAGTTGCACACATCACTTCCACTCCCATCCCATTGGCTAGAACCTTGTCATGTGGCCACGCCTAGCTGTAGGGAAAGCTGGGAAATGTAATCTTTAACTGGGCAGCCGTGTGCTTCCTTCTAGTCACATCCAAGGGTCACTCCATCCTGATTACTAATGGTGTAGGCATGCTTTTTACAGTTAACAGTCTTGTGTTATAGAGTTCACTTGCTTTCTTTTTTCACTTCTTTTTTGAGATCCACTCATGTCTCTGTGAACACATAGTCCATTCCTTCTCATTGCCTTCCTGTGCCCGGTGCGTCCACAGTATTTTACCAATGCACTCTCCTGGCCATGGGCCCCAGTGCTGCCTCCACCGCCACTGCCCTGCATCCACTGCTGTCATTACAATGGGCATCTTTGCGTGTGTCCCCTGTGGACTGAGTGAGCAGTTCTGTAGGATCAATTCCCAGGAGAGGAGATGCCAGGTCACAGGGTACATGAGTGGCAAGTACGGCCAGGTTGCTCTCCAGCACAGCTGCTCCCCATCTTTACTCCAGCCAGCAGCCATGGGGGTTTCTATAGTCTCCAGAAGGTATCTTTTTCATCTTTGTTACACCCGTAGCTGGCTATCTGTTGTCTTGGCGTAGCCATATCCTCGCTTCCTTTTCTGGTCACTGGACCCTAGTCTTCTTTTGCAGAACTACCCGTCCCTCATTCTCAATCCATGTGATTGCTCTCTCACTTCCTGGTTTGACCATGTGACTGACACTGCCCATGTAGCATCCTGTATCTCAATCAAGAGAAGGCACATGACTCAAGCTGGGACAAATTCGAGTGAATGTAGGACTTTTACTGGAACTGCTGGGGACAAGGCTCTCTCTTTCCCTGGGAGTGGCTAAGCTGGTCAGTCTGGAGCTGCCGGAGGCCATCTTTGCTCCTGTCTCAGGGAGAAGCTGCTTGAGGGTAAAGCCTTCACAGAAGCAAGCATAGCTGAGAGAGGAAGACTAAATCCTGATGTAGTCACTTGTGCCCCTGGAACCAACCATGCCTGAAGCTGATGTGCACCGAAGCTTACAGTTACATAAGTCAATAAATTCCTTCTCTGCTGAAGCCAGTTCGAGTTGGGCTTAGGTTACTGAGAGCCAAAAGAATTCTGGCTAATTCACAACCCTTGCCCCACCCATCCTGCTGCCAAGCACACAGTAGGTCACAAGACAAATGTTTGTCAAATGAATGAGTGAGTCCATGTGTGGGGATAAATGAGACACGAGAAACATGGGATGTATAGCCCAGTGAGCTCTCCAAGAGTTTAGATGAAGTAGTACTTCTGGGAAGGCCCATAAATAAGAAAACGGGCTTTAAAAAAATCCCTTTTGCTACATTTAAATTCTAAAACTATGGCCGGCCCAGTGGTGCAGTGGTTAAGTTCGCACGTTCTGCTTCAGCGGCCTGGGGTTTGCTGGTTTGGATCCCGGGTGCGGACATGGCACCACTTGGTAGGCCATGCTGTGCTGGCATCCCACATATATAGTAGAGGAAGATGGGCACAGATGTTAGCTCAGGGCCAGTCTTCCTCAGCAAAAAGAGGAGGATTGGCAGCAGATGTTAGCTCAGGGCTAATCTTCCTCAAAAAGAAAAGAATTCTAAAACAAAACAAGACATATGTAACGCCATTCATTCCAATTCCGTCTTGTTGCTTTTGCTCTCAGACAATCAGGTGATCGTCATTAAATTAGGATGGTAACAACCCCAGGAAGATAACTTAAAACCCAGCCACGTTCCCCCGAGAGGGAGAGAGACTGGGCGAGCAGGCGCGGGACTTGCTCTTCTGCAGCTTTCCAGGGATGTCTCCCTCGGTGCTTATTTTTATGAAAGGTGCACTTACGTAGGTACCGAGAGCTCCTGAGTGAGCACATCAGTGCCATCCATCTGACAATGATTTGAACTAAAAATAAAATTTGATTTTTTTTTTTTTGGTCTTTGAATGTTTAATTCATAAAAAATTAGTATGTGTATTTGATTTTTAAATGACCAATGTTCAAGCAGAACAGAAGGGCACGTATGACAGGCCAGTGTCCTTTGACCTCCGACCCAGATCCCAATTGCCGTCTCCAGTGGCAACCACATCACCAGCTTCTCTGTCACTTTCTCGAGAGTCTCTGCATGTACAAACTCTATCAGTCAAGGTGGCGACTGCAAGCGATGGAGACCCGTGCTGGCTAAGCTAAACTGCAGACAGATCTACTGGAAGCTTACTGAGTCAGCAGGAAGGGTAAAAACTGGCAGGAAATGAGGGAGGCTAAGCATGGAAAATTCTGCCCAGGGGATGCTGCTGCCACCACTAGATACGTCTATAGCAGGGCACTGCCTCGTCTGGGCTCCCAACTGTGGATCGCCAACCGCCACGTGCAGGGGAAATCCACACCCACTGCACACTTGTCTTGGCCTCATTGGCTCAAGAACTGGCACTCCTGGGCAGGAGCACCTTACTGCCCAGCTCTTGTGCCTACCTGGCCAGGTGCTGGAGAGAAGGGTCTCTTGATTTGTAATTTTGAGAAATCTTGCTAAATTTCCTTCCAAGAGATTGTTTCAGTCTACGCTTCTAACAACAGTCCAGAAGAATTTATGTTATCCCAAGGGTGCCAAAAGAGGATAAAGAACAAGATTTTGAACCAACAGTGGATGGCTTCTTGCATACTCGGCAGCCTTGTCAGAGGGGTTAGAAGCATCTGGCAGTGGATAGTGGGGCTCTCCAAACCCCTGCAGGATTCAGGGTCCCTTATAGTCTGGATGAGAGGAGAAGAAAGCCACCTGGGCGAGACAATAATTGGCCCCTTGTGGCACTCAGGTGATCCCTTTAAAAATCAGCCTCTGTGATGAGGGGTCTGATTTGTTTTTATTTCTATTTTTAAGCCTTGAATTTCCAGCTCATTAAAAAAGAAATCCTGGGGTCCCAACTCTCAAGGAGACCATCAAGATTTGACTTTGGGGAACTGGCTTTTGAATTGCTACACAAAATGAAATCATAAAATTTAATTACGGCATTGTACTGTGCATCTAAGTAGCACAAGAAATGAATCAGTTAGGAATATTTTGGGCTATAAACAGCAGAAAGTCTGATTATGAGTGGCTTACATTTTTTCCCAAAACAAGGAATCTGGACGTAGGTAGAGCTGCCATGGCTGCTTGAGTGATACGTGAGCCAGCAACTCTGTGAACATCTTGGCCTTTCCCTCATGGTGCAGCAAGATGGCTGCTGCAGCTCCGGGCATCACATCCGTGTTCAAGGCAGGAAGAGGAAGGGGAAGGAGGGGAGCCAGTGGCGTCTGTCCCTTTTATCAGGAAAGCAAACATATTCCTGGAAATCCAACAGCATAGTTGGCAACCATAACTGCAAAGGAGATTTCCAGCTTCTAAAATACGAGGAAGAAGATTCAGAGGTTGGGAACAGTCGCTGGCTCAGCCAACCGGCTCTATCTGCCACAAGAAACATCAGGAGAGCCACAGCGTTTTGGAATACCGAAATCTCTTGTCCTTCCTTCAGTTCTTGCACCTGAATGCTGGGCACTGCTGTAATTTCTCACGTCTACGTACATCCACAGAAGACTCAACAGTAATTTACTACATGAGTTATTAAGGGTTATTAAAATGTGCTATTCATGGACTAAAATTAGCCAAGGATCCACGCTGGTGTTCTGCCAAGTCCATCTGGCTGCTGCTCAAGGCTGGATGGCTTTGCCTTTGCACAAATAGCTGAAATTCCTACAATTTAAGGAAAGACACTTTGTAATCAGTGTTATCTTGAATTAGGTTTGGTTCTCAGTAGCTCCTTCTATTTCCTGTATACAAAAAAGATACCACGCCCTACTGTGAGTCCGATTGTGGCTTCCAAAAAGATATGTTCAAGTCCTAACCCCCTTATTTATAAATATGATCTTATTTCAAAACAAGCTCCTTGCAGATGTAATTAAATTCAGATGAGGTCATCCTGGATTAGGGCGGGTCCTAATCCAATGACTAGAATGCTTAGAAGAAGAGAAAACAGACCCTTGTGCGCTGGTGGCGGGAACAGGTAAAGCGGCACAGCCACTGCCGAAACAGCCTGGCAGTTTCTCCAAAAGTTACACCTAAAATTACCTTATGACTGAGCAACTCCACTCCAAGGTGTATACCCAAAATAATTGAAAATAGGTATTCAAATACTTGTACGTGAATGTTTTTAGCAGCACTATTCACAGAAGCCAAAAAAAGAAGAAACAACCCAAATGTCCATCAGTTGATGAATGGATAAATAAAACGTGCTGCATCCAGACACTGGAGTATTATCCAGCCACAAAAATGGATGAAGTACTGACACATATTACAACACGCACGAAGCTTGGAAACCGTCATGCTAAGTGAAAGAAGCCAGCGTGAGAGGCCACATATTGTGTAATTCCATTGATATGAAATGTCCAGAATAGGCAAATCCATATTTGGGGCAAGGGGAAGGCGGAGTGACTGTTAACGGGTATGGGGCTTCCTTTTAGGGTGATGAAAGTGTTTTAGAACTAGAGAGAGGTGATGGTTACACAACATCGACTGCTAAATACGACTGCTGGTCAATTTTATGTTATGTGAATTTCACCACAATTTAGAATGAGGAGGAGGAGGGAAAGAAAGAGCAAGAGCCGGAGCAGTTATGGCTGGTGGCCACGTGGAGAAAATCCTTGTACCTTTGTATATTTTTATGGCCTTTGAGCAATATCTTCTAACATTTCTATGGGACAGGTTCCACTCTTGGGAGCCAATAAGTGACAATGTGTGTGCAGAAGATTTATGCGGTATTGTTCGTAGTGGCCAAAATGGCAAAGAAAATATCCATCCACAGGGAGTGGTTGGATAGATCATGGTGGAGCCACAGCACGGAATATGCCACAGCCATTAAAATCCTCTCTGCCAGGGGCCGGCCCGGTGGCGCAGCGTTAAGTTCACATGTTCCAATTCTCGGCAGCCCAGGGTTCAAGGGTTCGGATCCCGGGTGCAGACATGGCACCGCTTGGCAAAAGCCATGCTGTGGCAGGCGTCCCACATATAAAGGAGAGGAAGATGGGCACGGATGTTAGCTCAGGACCAGTCTTCCTCAGCAAAAAGAGGAGGATTGGCAGTAGTTATCTCAGGGCTGATCTTCCTCACAAAAAAAAAAAAAGGAAGAAAAAACCAAAAATATTTCACTAGAAAAGGAATACCCCCAATATATACATATGATATTGTCACCTTTATGATTTTACATAAAATTACATACATGTACATATATGTATAAAAACTTTATTTCATAATCTCACTTTTATGGATTATAATGAATTAAATAGAATGTAACAGAATTAAAATTAAAATGGCTTCATTATTATCATGTAAGCCTCGGTGCCTTCTTTATGCAGCATGTAAAGATGCATACTTACATGAACAATATTTCTGGTGTATAAATTTCCACTTATCCGGCATTAGACTATGTATGCATTATAATTCAAATATGAATTATTCAGAATCTCCCCTAAAATATATCCAGAACCCCCTATTAATTTATGTGATTAAATAATTAATGTGAGTGGTTATAGCACCCCTGCCCCCAAAGAAAAGAGCATCAGTCTTTGCCCCGCTCAGCAGCTGAGGCCCTCAGAGACCGCCTTGACTCGTGGTTCCCCGGGACCCTTGAGATGCGGAGGATGAACGAGGAGACGGAGAGCGAGCTCTGGAGGAGACGTCTGTCTGTATGCACACCTGCTGAGCATTCCTGGTGCAAGATCCCACCTTCATCGCCGTCCCATCCGCTTCCTCTACTTCACATCTGGGTCCCTCAGCTCCTGGTACGAACATGGGCCCCAGGCCTAGCCAATCAGAGGATGCCATTCTCCTGGTCACTGTGATTGGGTCAGGGCTGGGCACATGACCCAAGCTGGACCAATCAGAGGACTCGTTTCCTGCCCCAGACTGCAGAAACAGACAGCGCTTTCTTGGAACCGCGGACAGGTGTCTTTGCTGCCAGGTTGAGAGCGTGGAGCCCGCAGAGAGAAGGTGAGAGTGCGGAGGAGGAAAAGGTTCTGATGGCGTCTTTGAGCGCCTGGGTCCATCAGTATTGGAAGATGGAACGAGTATGGACATTTATTTCAGTCCTGCAAGTCGTAAATTTCCTCCCCAACGTTTTTTTCTTTAGCCAGTTTGAGTTTGATTAGTTCATGGTTCTAGGAAAGAGTCTTCGGACCAAGGAAGAATGAAAGACTAAGACCTAGACGGGTAGCTTTCAAACCTCGCTGCATAATACTCAAGCCTGAGCGATTCAGCCACAGATTCTGACTTAATTGGCTGGAGGTGTGGCCTGGGGATCCGGATTTTTCTAAACTCCCAAGATGATTCTGAAGCTGAGAATCACTGACCCAAGTCAGGTGCTTCTTAAACTTGAGTGTCCGTAAGGATCACCTGGGTCCCATTGATTAGGACTGGGTGGAGCCCAAGAATTTACATGTATAACAAGCACCCAGACAGTGCTAACACTGCTGGTCCATGGACCACACTTTGAGAACCTCCCATCTAAAGGGCCCCACGGAATGGGTCAGAGTCCAGAGGGTTAGCTCCTGTGAAGATGAGGAGGTTGAGGGATCCTGGGGAGCCAGACAAAAGAGTCAACGTTAATTGATCTAACACATCACCAAGTATTGTTTGTGGTACATTAGTGCTTCGTCTGGGTTCGCTTTGTCTCTCCAAGCAATAGGACATCCATCGAGGGCAGGAATCTTGGGTTCTGTTTCTTCCCATTTGTTCTTTCTTTGATTAAACATTTCCTCAAGATTTGCTCTGTGCCAAGCCCTGCTTCAGGCTCTGAGGATACAAAGACAAATCAAATCAAGCGCTACAGCAGAGACAACTGGTTGACCACTAATGGCCCTTCTTCTCTTCTGTCTTTAATGATAGAACTCATGAGTTCTAGACGGCGCATGATGATCCTGATGATTACTACATTTCTGAGCCTCCATTAGATCTAAGTGTTTATGGACTAAGTTCTGAGATTTTCCTGTGAGTTCATGTGAGATGTGAGCAGAAATGAGGCATGCTCCTTCCAGGTCATGCCATCAAAAGGAATGGATGTGTTTACCCATTGCCTTTTCTCCTGCCTTTTCCCACTGGCTGGGATGCAGATGTGATGACAGGAGCTGGAGCAGCTACCTTGGACCCAGATATTGAAAGGGTGTGTTGAGGTTGTAAGTGCCTCCCTACTGCCCTTGAACCGTCTAAGTCTGGATTGTTAAGTGAGAGAGAAATAAACTTGATTTTGTTTGAGCTGATAAACTGTGAAGATCTCTTTGTTGTAGCTGTCTAGGCAGTACTCAAACTAATGTCTCTGACCTCCGCTTCTAGTGAAGGAGACAAAAGAGAGAGTCACACACACACAAAAAGAGTGACAAGTGCTGAAGTAGAGATAATCATATTGTTACCGAACCTGAAGTGAGTTCACTCGCCTGTTGTGCAGCAAGCCAATCTCTGACACCGGGTGTGGTGGAAGAAAGTAGGAATTTTATTTTTGCACAGCGCTGAGCAAGGAGAGAGGGCAGCTAACGCTGAAATCCCAAACTCCCCGAAAAGCTAAAAGGAAGGGTTTTTATTTGGGGCTTTAGGTAGGGGAGGTGGAGCCTATGGCCTTGCTGGTCAGAGCTTTCCCACCAGCCTGTCTTTGGCCTTGAGATACTTGCAGAGAGGAGGGATCCTGTGACCTTGCTGGTCAGCAGCTTTCCCACCAGCCTGTATCTCTTTGTGGGAGGAGATGATCCAGGTGCTTGTCCTTGACGGTGTCTGTCTCCATGGAGGGTAGTGGATTCTGGAGCCAGGAAGCCAGAGAGTAAGCAGGGAATGAGTGTTTTGGTTTTAACCCCATATATGCTGGGTTTAATGTGGGGAAACTGATATCAGGGTCGGTATCAATATGGTGTGGGGGAGTGTAAATTAGGGCATGCTGAGTATAGGCTGAGACACCAGTTGCTGGAGGGCTTATTGAGGAGGATCTCTGAAAAGGATCCCCACAGATGGAATTGGAGTAGGGTTGCACAGTTGAGTGAATTAGGATGCTTTGGCTATAAGTAACAACAACAAAACCCAACAAGGACTATCTTTAAGGAGTCATTTATTTGTTCAACAAGCATTTACCTATTGCCTACGACGTTCAGGGTACTGTTCTAGGTGCTGGTGATATGGCAGTGAATAAAACAAACCAAAAAAACAAAACTCTGCACTCATGGCTCTTCCAATCTAGTGGAGAGACATTTATTATCTCACAAAACAAGAAATCCAGAGATAGGTGGTCTTGGGCTGGTGGATACAGAGATTCAACACTGTCTTCCAGGACCCATATTCTTTCCCTCTCTTCACTCTGCCCTCTTCAGCGTGTAGACTTTCTCCTCAGTCTTGTAACCTAACTGTTGCAAGATGGCTGCCACTGCTCCAGGCATCACATTGCATGCACACTAACCCAGTGGAGTAGAACAGGGACTGTTTCCTCCCATGCAGCTCTTCTTCTTCTCCGTCTTCTTCTTTTTTTTTTTTGAGAAAGATTAGCCCTGAGCTAACCACTGCCAATCCTCCTCTTTTTGCTGAGGAAGGCTGGCCCTGAGCTAACATCATGCCGTCTTCCTCTATTTTATACATGGGATGCCTACCACAGCATAGCTTTTGCCGAGCAGTGCCATGTCCGCACCCGGGATCTGAACCAGCAAACCCTAGGCCGCCGAAGCAGAACTCGCACACCTAACTGCTGTGCCACCAGGCCGGCCCCTGTATCACATTTCTGATAAAATCACTGGTAAAGGGAAAGAAATAACCATGAGTGACTTAGGTCAGTCGTTCCCAAACTCTTGTTTCAGGACCCTTTTACATCCTTAAAAATGATTAGCGACCTCAAACAGCTTTGGTTTATGTGGTTATATTGATTGATATTTACTGTATCAGAAGTTAAAACTGAAAGTTTAATATCTATGTCTTCATTAGTTCATTCAAAATTACCCTTTACACATTAACATAAAGAAGTTTTTAATGAAAAATAGCTATATTTTCCAAAACAAGAAAAAATTAGTGAAGAGAGTGGCTTTGTTTTACATTTTTCTTTATCTCTTTAACATCCAGCTTAATAGAAGAAGCCGGCTTCTCATTTCAGCTCCTGCATTCCATCCATTGTGATATGTTGCTTTGCTTGAAATATATGAAGAAATTCCAGCCTCAAGTAGATACGTTGTTGCAAAAAGGAGGGCCTCGTGGACCCCCTGGAAGGGTCTCGGGATTTTCAGGGGCGCTTGGAGCACACTTTGAAAAGCACTGGCTTAGATGGGTCAGAACCCACTCTCTGGCCCGTGAAGGGGCGTGGCCCTCACCCCTCACTCCACACAGCTCAGCCTCCCTATAAATGCGTGGCTGCTTATGTTCCTGATCACAATCAGCGTTCTCTTAGCAAGGAGAACGGGGGGCAGTCACTATCGGGTAGGCGATTCACCGTGTTTGCCCCCAATTGCTCCAAACTTATTTGAGTGTTTCTCGCAGTCAGAGATACGTTTTACATACGCTACGCTCATGCACACACAGAAGGAAGGTTGTAAAACAAAATTAGCCTTACACGTGCAATGCACTTTGATATTTTCCATTCCTTGACGCTATTCTATTTCAATTTTTAAAAAGTGCTGGCCATAACCCGTTAAATGTGCTTCATGACTCATGAGTGGGTCATAATCCTCAGTATGAAAAATACTGCTCTCCGGGGACTTGTTGATTGATTGGCGAGAAGGGCAGGACAGAGGACTCCAAGAGAAGGGGATTCAGTAAGAACTGTGTCAAAAGGTCGCTAGGGAAATCCCTGAGGTGCCCACGTTGACGCTGCCTTTGTCCTTATTGCCTGTTTTAAGTCCGTTATTTTTAGCAGGGGGAAGTGGGCTCAACTCAAATGGTCTTAAGGTAAAAAAAAAAAATGGAATTTAATGACTCACAGAATTGGAAAGCTCAGGAGTTCCATGAGCTTCAGGCACAGCTGGAATCAGTTGCTCAAATGATGGATAGCTGTCAGTCGCCACTTATAAATGCTGATGCCCTCCACGTTAGCATCAATCTCCGGCAATAGTGGCCCTGTCCAGCTCCCCAGCTTCAAAAACCACAGAGGAAAGAAAACGACATCTTCCCAGGAGTTCTAGAAAAATGTCTCAGTGCTGATGTCCGTTGGCCAAGCCTGGGTTATGTGTCCACATTAGGAAGCGGATGTTGAGGTGAGCTCATCTGAGCCACATGGCATGAGAGGTGAGGAGCAGCTCCCCAGTGGAGGCATGAGAAGCTACTGCTGGAAGAAGGGGGGAGGACGATGAACAGGTGAAACCAGCAGACGTCCGCTACCCCACTCTCCAAGAGGGAAGGGAAGGTGTTGGGTCTTGAGCACCATTAGATTCCCAGTGACCGACACAGAAAACATGTGTTGTACGAACGAGGCCTATTCAGTTTGTATGATAGAGGACCCTGGGCCAAGTGGCAGGTTTCAAAAGGTAAAAGAAGTAAGAATAGACAAATAGATCAATGGAAGGGAACAGAGTGACCAGTTTACCCTGGCACGTATACGGCCAACTCCTTTTCTTTCTTTTTTTTTTTTGTTAAAGATTTTATTTTTCCTTTTTCTCCCCAAAGCCCCTGGTACGTAATTGTATATTCTTAGTTGTGGGTCCTTCTAGTTGTGGCATGCGGGACGCTGCCTCAGCATGGCTTGATGAGCGGTGCCATGTCTGTACCCAGGATCCGAACCAGCAAAACCCTGGGCCGCCAAAGTGGAGCGCGTGAACTTAACAACTTGGCC
This sequence comes from Equus quagga, assembly GCF_021613505.1. NCBI lineage: Eukaryota > Metazoa > Chordata > Mammalia > Perissodactyla > Equidae > Equus > Equus quagga. The sequence goes on from NC_060278.1 coordinate 98,090,957, forward strand.
ACGGGGCCGGCCCCTGGCCAACTTATTTTCAACAAAGTCACCAAGGTAACTCAGGAAAGAAAATTTTTGTTTTTCAACAAATATTGCTGAAACAATTGGATGTTCATACTGAAACAGATGAACTCCACTGCCATGTCACACTATACACGAAAATATTCAAGACAGATCATAGGCCTAAACATCAAAGCTAAAATTATAAGCTCCTAGAAGAAAATATAGGACCCAGTGGGGAGGGGAAAGGATTTCTTAGACAGGACACCATAAGCACTAACCGTAAAAGGAAAAATTTATAAATTGGACTTTATCAAAATTAAATTCTGCTCCTTAAAATTCACCATTAAGGAAATGAAAAGGCTTGGGCTGGCCCCGGGGCCCAGTGGTTAAGTTTGCACACTCCACTTCGGTGGCCCAGGGTTTCACTGGTTCCAATTCTGGCTGCAGACATGACACCACTCGTCAGGCCATGCTGAGGCGGCACCCCACATGCCACAACTGGAAGGATCCACAACTGAAAATATACAACTATGTACCAGGGGGTTTGGGGGAGAGAAAAAGGAAAAATAAAATCTTAAAGAAAAAAAAATTCAGAAAATAATACATTTGTTTAAAAAAAATGAATCACTTAAAAAAAGAAAGAGAAAATGAAAAGGCAAGCCACAGACTTAGAGAAAATATTCATAATACGTATATCTGACAAAGGAATTGTGTCTGGAATGTATAAAGAACTCTTGCAATCCCGTAACACGAAGATAAAAACCCAACGAAAAAAATTAGATAAAAGATTTGAGCAGGCACTTCACAGAAAAAGAAATATGAATGTCCAATAAGTACATGAAAAGATACTCAACATCATTACTCATCAGAGAAATGAAAACTAAAAGCATAAGTAGAGACCGTTACACAGCTGTTAGAATGACTTTTAAGAAAATGCACAATACTAAGTGGGGTCAAGGATGTGGCGCAGTTGGAACTCTCATTCATTGCTGGTGGGAATGCAAAATGATACGGCCACTTTGGAAGAGAGCTTGGCGTTTTCTTATGAAGTGAAACATACGGTTATCATGTGACTCAACGTCCTACCTAGATAGTCTGTGTCTGCATTGTGATGGTGGTTACCTGACTATATACATTTGTCAAAACTCATAAAACTAAAAAGGGTGAGTTTTGGGGCCGGCCCCATGACCTGCTGGTTAAGTTCAACGCGCTCCACTTTGGTGGCCTGGGTTCAATTCCTGGGCATGGCCCTATACCGCTTGTCAGTGGCCATGCTGTGGCGGAGATCCACGTACAAAACAGAGGAAGATTGGCACAGATGTTAGCTCAGGGCGAATCTTCCAAAGCAAAAAAAAAAAAAAGGAAGAAAAGAAAAAGGATGCGTTTTACTATATGTAAAACCTAAATAAACCTGATGACTTTAAAACAAACGAGGAAACAAAAACAACTGACAATAACAAGTGATGGTGAGGATGTGGAGAAACTAGAATCTTCCTGTATTGTGGGTGGAGGTGTAAAATGGTACAACCACTTTGGAAAACTCTTTGGTGATTTCTCGTAAAGGTAAACATACACCGAACGTGTAACACAGCACTTCCACTCCTAAGTAGGTACCCAAGATAAACGAGTGCAGATGTCCACACCGGCTTCTACAGCAATGTTCGTCGCAACTCTTTTCATCACAGCCCCAAACTGGAAACAAGCTAAATGTCCATCAGTTGGTGAATAGATAAACACATTGTGGTATATTAACGCAGAGACTTTATTATCTTCACTTCTGCATCTTTAGTACCTAGAATAGTTGCCTGCCTGACTCATGGTAGGGTGCTTACTCAGATTATGTTGTGATGGTTGTAGATTCTAAAACTGGAACCTACAGCGTCTATAATAATATGATTATGTAAATACTTTCCACTGCAGAACAATGAGGTTATCAGACCAACAGAAAGAGAAACGGAGCTTCCTCTACGGTTCTATCTTCCACCACGTGGCCCTGGTCTCAGTGCGCCAGTAATGTCTTCTCCCATTGTCCCAAAGCGTGGTGGCACCTTTCTGTCAATGGTGTGCTGGAACTGGCATGTACCAGCTCATAGAAACCGTTGCACACATCTCTTCCCCACTCTGTGCTCCGTGATGTCATGTTGCTAGCTTGAAGTTGGCCGCGGTAGGAGTATTTACATCCCCAAATTTGTAGACGCGACAAATCAGGGCTCTCTCTCCAAGAGCCGGTTGTTGACCGTTTACCAGCCCAGCATTGCTTACTGCTGTTGCTAATCTCTGGCTGCCAGTCGGTCTCCTGTCGGTTCACATCTTCCGTCAATTATGTAATTAATTCCCTGCACCAAATTCCCACCGTGAGTATTTTAAATACTTTAAAATAGTAATAAAAAATAAATACTTTAAATACAGTAGTTTCTGCCTTTACTAACAAGGCACTAAACTTGTTGACAGAAGAGATGCATTTCTTTATCTTTTGCTTTTGGAAGCTCTAGGTCTTTAAAAATATAATTTGTGTGAAAAAAAAAATCTGCTTTCTCCTCTCTGGCATCTTTCACAGAGCCTGCTGACTTCACTTTCTAGTTCCTTGATCTTACGTCCTCCTGGCCTGCTGCTCATACCTGACGCTTTCTCAGGTTCATTCCACCATCTCTTGATACCAGGTCTACTGCCTGTTTTGGTTTCCATTTTCATTTTTCTGGCATATGTCTTGAATTCATTTTTGTTAGAAGGGTTACGCTTGTTTGATATGGAAATGTAGGTTTACAGCACTTTTTTTTTTTAAAGATTTTATTTTTCCTTTTTCTGCCCAAAGCCCCCCACTACATAGTTGTATCTATTTTAGTCGTGGGTCCTTCTAGTTGTGGCATGTGGGGTGCCGCCTCAGCGTGGCCTGATGAGCGGTGCCATGTTTGCGTCCAGGATTCAAACTGGTGAAACCCTGGGCCGCTGAAGCAGAGCGTGCGAACTTAACCACTTGGCCACCGGGCCGGCCCCTAAAGCACTTTTTGCTTAAAAATTTTAGCTCCTTTTCCGAAGGATTTCCTTGCCCTGATATTCCCAAACACTAATTTGGTCTTCAGCAATGTTTATTCTATTTTCCATTATATTCATGGATATAAACTTTTTTGAGTAATGTATTTTTAATTTTCAAGAACCATGTTTTTTAAACAACAAAATAGAAATTTATTACTATCTTATGTGAACAAGGACCATAGATAGACACTTCAGGACTGAAGTGATAAGAACCATTTCTTGTCGTCTGATTGCTTCTCCTTTATTACAGGCTGTTCTTGTTCTTTTCTCTTTTTTTTTTTTGTGAGGAAGATTGGCCATGAGGTAACATGTGTTGCCAATCCTCCTCTTTTTGCTTGAGGAAGATTGTCACTGAGCTAACATCTGTGCCAGTCTTCCTCTACTTTATGTGGGACGCTGCCACAGTGTGGCTTGAGGAGCCGTGCTAGGTCCGTGCCTGGGATCCAAACCTGTGAACCCACGGCTGCTGAAGCAGAGCACATGAACTTAACCACTATACCACCAGGCCAGCCCCTGTTCTTGTTCTGAGGTGCCTTCTCTAAATAAAGTTGGAGATGACTACGCTTGTATCCATACACAAAATATGGCAAAAAAAAAAAAAAGTTTTTTGCACAAACAACATTGCAACAACAATAACCAAAATAATAACCATCTTTTGGACATGCTGTGTTGCTGAGGCTGTGGGAAGACAGACACTGGCTTACATGGTAGTACAAAATGATACAGTCTCTACGGGGATAACTTACCAACTTGTATCAAAAGTACACTGACATTTTCCCTTTCACCTAGCAATTCCACCTTCCCATATTTATCTGGCAGATAGACCTGCTTACACACAGAAGAAAGTGAGTACAAAGTTTGCTTTGCAGCGTTATTGGTCATTGCAAGAGTGGAAACAACCTAAGCTCCCATTTATGGAGAATGGGGTAGCCACACATGAGACAGTATGTGTGATCAAGACAGAAGGAGGAAGCTCTCTTTCTCCTGGTACGGCATGATCTCCAGGATATACTGTTCAACGAAAAAAACAAGATGCGGAAAAAATTTGTATAGGTTGCCACCTTTTGTATAAGAGGGCTAAATATTTATATTTGCTTAAAGAAATACAGGAAGTATTCACAAGAAACTAACAAAAGTGTTTACCCGTGGCGAGGGGACTGGGAGGAACTGGCTGGACAGGGATGGGTGGAAGTCAGTTTCCTCAATGTGTTCCTTTTTTTAACATTTTGCTTTTTGAACCTTATGAATGTATTTTCTGTTAAAAAATTAAATAGAAAAATTTAAAAGCCAAAAGGGATTGATCACGTTACGTTCCAGGTTTCACGTTATCGTCTAATTGAAGCCTCATGCCGAGCAGCAGGGGTAAAAACCAGTTTGCAGAGGAGGAAGCTGATGCTCAGAGAAGTTGAGTCACGCTGGTGCGTTGTGACGCTGTCATTTGAACGCGGGTGTGTCTGACCCCAGGTCCTCGCTCTCAACCACCAGGCTGACCACGCAGTTAACATTTAACAACACCTACGTTCCACTTCCCTATTTATATTTTATTTCCCTTTTCCCGAATCCCCACCCTGTCCCTGCCTGAATGAATACGTCATTGCTGTGTAACTGTCACTGAAGGGTAGATTCCATTTTATATTTTATAGATGATCTTTCTAACCAAAGCCAAGAGAGCGGAGAGGGGTGGATTCTGCAGGAAAACCACAATGATAGCGGCTGGTTGAGATAAGATGCTTCCAAAGCAAGCATTAAAAGAACCGTAACTGATCTGGACTCAACTTCAATTTGAATTGAAACTCAAAAAACAGATTCAAGAAAGCTTTGGGAAGAAAATATATTTTCCTGAATTAAAAAAAAAACGGTGACTGAATTCATTGCTCCCTCTTTAGAAAGTGTAACAGGTGGGTATCGATTTTCCCTGTGGAGGCCGTGACAAATACCCACCAGAAACTTGGTAGCTTAAAACAGCAGAAATTGGGGC